>NC_072421.2:108495000-108795000 GCF_028858775.2 Pan troglodytes
AGTTAGTGCAATTCTGCCACCGGGCATCTGTTCATTCCGCCTCGACTAAAACCGTCACTGCCTTATCAGCTTGCTCAGCCTCTTCTTGTAGGACCTTCTCAAGGTCAGAAAGCCTTTTGATGGGTTTACTGAAAATCTGCCTCCTTTTCACCACCGGGTGGCAGTAGTCCTGGTTCTATCACCTGAGCAACCCAGAATAAGTGCATACCTTCCGCAGGAAAATACTTGAGATTTGAAGGCAGGTGGATATCTTATATATCCCCCAACGTTTCTCCTTTACAGGCCCTATTGTCTCTTCTACCTTCAAGAGTAACTCCTATTATAGAATGGTTTTCTTTTGTCAATCTTGCAACCCTCTTCTGGAGGTTTTCCACTTTCTTAGTGACTCTCTTAAAATGTGATGTCTAAAATTGAACAGGAGACGGTAGGAGTGAACAGAGGAGGTTACAGTGCAATGATTATATTCTAGGATCTAGAAACTGTACTTTGATTAATGCAATCTAAAATTGTGCTCTGTTTTTAGCAACTAAATAATTTAGGTACATTAAACTGTTGGCTCGAATTGTGCTTGTGGGTCAATTCAAGCCCCTTGATCTTTTTTAGTTTCTTTATTTGTTTGATGTGAATTGCTGTGAAGCCACACTTCCCCTATTTTGGCATCACAAAATGGACTTTTAAAATTTGAATTGATGATTTTTTTTCTTTATCTCATTTATATTTCACCATTTAAATTTTAGCCCAGTATTCCAACCCGTCTGAGCTTATTTTGAATCTCAATTTTGTTCTTCAACATATTCCGACATCCCTGCCAGGTTTGGGTCATCTTAAAACACAGTAAGTACATTTTTTGTATCACCTAAGTTATTAACAAAAATGAAAAAGTCTTGTGGCCCTTCTCTGGAGAACTTCTGCTGGATTGCCAATCCATTTGACTGTATTATAACTTGATCAATATGTTACTATCTTGCTTTAGTTCATTCATGAGAAAGTTCTGAGACAAATTCAAATGCATGGCTAAATCCAAGATATGTTGTCAATGCAAAAGATAGCATGGATGAAGGTGATCTAAGATAGGATGTTTTTGTTTTGCAAAATGGAAATTCTAGTATTGTTTTTTCCAATTATAAGGTGATATTGGCTTGTTGTAAAGGTCAACAGCATACATAAGTATACAAAATAAAAAGGGAAATTTCCTCTGTAATTCTGTGCACCGACACTGTACTAGATAACTATGGTTGACAGTTTTATGCATATATAAACACAGATCTAGGGTTTTACTGGGATCATGATATAGAGACTGTTACATGACCTGCTCTTTTCACTTACAATCCTTTGGAAACGTCTGTCCTTCTCAGAAAGTACAGTTTTAGCTCCTTCTTTTAAACAATGATATAGTGTTCTTTTCTTTGGATGTTTCATAATTTATCTCATCAATCTCATATTGATGGGCATTTAGATCATTGGCAATTTTTGCCGTTACAAGCTGTATTACATGTTGAATTGTCTTTGCTGGCTCGATGAGATGTTGTGCTAGATGCTGGTTGTTGCCTTCTCTGTATTTCCCATCCTCTTGTCCTTTTCAGATATTGTTGTCAATGTCCTAAATGCCAAAGGGCTGCTTCCGCCTAAGAACTAATGAGGGGGCCAAATTACTGCTCATCATGGTTTGAGTTTGAAAATCTATACTTGCCCTACTTTCGAGTGTGTTTAAGGCTTTTTGAGCTGCCAGGGGCTTTTAGAGGATCAAGGCACCCCAAGATCAAGCCTTGAGGGACAGACAGGCTTGATAGGAGGCTGCAACCCCTGTTTGGCACATGTGAAGTGGTTAAGGGCAGAAAGGAGAAGGAGAACTGCCTTGCCATTGGGCCACAATTCCTTGTTATACACCCTCAGCCCTGACCAAGCAGGACACTTGCTGGTCCCTGAATAAGCTCCTCCTTTTTCATGTTCACACCTTTATTCCTCCACAGGGTCTTCCTCCTTTCACACGTGTACCTCCCAGAACAAGGTAGGAGCCATCTGCTCTGAATTCCCAGAATGCTTTAAAACCATGGGCTTGGGAGTTGAACCAATGTTTGAATATCAGAGCTTGGCAGTTGAACCTAGCTCTGTGATTTTTGGATAAGTCTTTTATCCTTTCTGGGCCTAGTTATCCTCATCTATGGAGTGATGATATGCCTATATATTTTGAAACACCTAGCCCAGTGCCTGGCTTAACAAACGTTTGCTGTTATTATTATCATAATTACCATATGTGATTATATTACCTACTCCACTGTTGTGAAAATTAAATGAGAACATATGTAAAGCACACAACACAGTGCTCAGCCTAAAATGGGTATTAAATAAATGATGGCAATTACTGATTGTATTCATATCTTCCTTTGGATACTTATCTTACTCTCTTGTGTTTCTCCTATTTGTGTTTACGTCTTGATCTCCTCCTTTAATTAATAAGTTCCTTCAAAAGCACAGTGTTTGTCCTCTTCCCTCCTCCTACCCCTCTCCCCTAGAAAGCATAAAAAAACCAGTGTTGGGGGTTAGTAGGGCTCTTTAAAATTTAGGTGCCGTCAGTGAATGCCACCATCACTTTGTCTAAGCCCCTTTCTGATTGGATTGTTTTCTAGTTAGAAAGCACTGTCTCATTAACAGATCAACTGGGCCCCCTTTCTAGGGCAAGTCATGGCATACATATTCCAACCCCTGAGCCACTGATCAGAATTAGCAAGCTATAGAATCTTAGCTTTGGAAAGATTTTCAGAAACCAATGGCTTTGTGTATGAGTTTACCTGGGCAGAATGGATTCATGTACCACTCTCAGGCCTCTGCTATCTAGATGGAAAGGAACAACATTAGGCCATTAGCCCAGTCCAGACCACTGTTGAGTCCCTCTTAGACTACCGAAACAGTCTCCTAGGCTTTTTCCTGCTTTCGCTCATGCCTCTACACAGCAGCAAGAGCAATCTTTAGAAAATAAAAAATCAGATCACATGATTTCCCTCCTCAAAACCCTCCCATGGCTCCCATTGCATGTAGTATAAATTCATATTTCCTTCCCATGGCCTAGAAGACCCTGAATAATCTGGCTCCTGTGCATCTCTCCACATTCATCCTGTTACACTCTTCCCCTTGCCCCCTGTGCACCACCTGCGCTGATCTACTGTTCTGAGGATACACCAAGCTCATCCCTGCTTCAGTGCTTTTTAATCTTGTTTTGACCCTCTACCAACAATTGAATGCCAGCCTTGCCCCAACTTCCCCATGTTTCTTTTCGTCCTTCAGGTTTCCATTTCAATGATACTTTCTCAGAAGAACATGAAAAGCCTTCCCTGTGCACCCTGTCTCAAGTAGGTTCTTGTCCCCACGTTATTCTCAAACTCATTGGTTCTCAGGCTTGCTTCAAATTGAGAATGACTCAGAGAGCATTAAAAAACAAAACAATGGCCAGGCCTCTTCTAGATAAAGTAAATCAGAATTTCTGAGAATGGAACTCAGCTATCTGTATTTCTAAATGCTCCTCAAGTGGTTTTAATGTGTAGCCAAGGTGGACAGCCTTTGTTTTATCTGTCAACTTGTTTATTTCATTCTTGGTGCTTATCACAAACTATAATTATTTTGCTTATTTTAGCAACTTATTTAGTAAATATTTATTATGCCCCTACATGTGCCAGGCACTACTCAAAACATGGAAATTAAACTAGTGGACATACTAAACACAAATCCCAACCATTATCAAACTTCAATTCTAGTGGAGGAGGCAGACAATAAACAAGATCAATAAAATATATAGTGAAATTTTTATAGTGTTCTAGACTAAATGGTTGTGTCTTCCCCACCAAATTATTGTGTTGACATCTTAACACCCAATATGATAGTATCTGAAGATGTGGCTTTTGGGATGCAGTTAGGGTTAGATGAGGTCATGAGGGCGGGGCTTTGATCTAATGGGATTAGTGCCTTGATAAGAAGAGACACCAAAGAGCCTGCTCTCTCTCTCTCTCTCTCTCTCTCTTTCCCCCACCACCCCACCACCCAACATGCACAAAGAAGTCATATAAGCATACAATGAGATGGTGGCTGTCTACAAGCCAAGAAAAGAGGCCTCAGAATGAAACTTACCTTTCTGGCACCTTGATCTTGGACTTCCAGCCTCCAGAACTGTCAGGGATAAATGTCTGTTGTTCAAGCCACCCAGTCTGTAGTATTTTGTTATGGCAGTCCAAGCACATTAAGACATATAGTATGTTAGAGAATGATGAGTGCTAGGGAGAAAAATAAACTAGATAATGGAGATATAAATTTTTTGGAGGAGAGAAACACTTTAGACAGAGTGACCTCGACAGATAAATCTTGAGTAAAGACCTGAAAGAAGTGACAGATATAGATCTGCAGCTATTTGGATGACGAACTTTTAAGGCAAAGAAGAGTCTGTGCAAAGGTCCTAAGACTGTATCATACCTAGTATGTTTGAAGAACAGCAAGGGGGCCAGTATGGCTGGAGGTTTGAAGACAAGGGGAAGAGTGGTAGGTGATAAATTCAGGAATTTAATGGGGTTGGGGGGGCAGGTGTTTGGAACTTTGAAGGTTATTGTAAGAGCTTTGGCTTTTACTGAGTAAGAAGGGGTATCATAGAGCAGAGGGTAATATCATCTGACTTAGATTTTAGTAGGCTTACTATATATGGTATGTTGAGAATACACTGAAGAGGGAAAAGAGTGGAAGCAGAAGAACCAGTTGGAGACTACTGTAATAATCCACGTGAGACATGATGGGGGCTCGAAGAAGGATGATAGGAATGGCAATGATATGAGAACCAATAAGAAATGGACACAAACTGTATGTGTTTTGAGAGATGGAGTATTTAGGATTTGCTGACAGACCTATAAATAGGACATGAGATAAAGTACCCAGTCAAGGATGATGCCATGGTTTTTAGCCTAGGCATCTATAATAATGGAGTTGCTATTTACCTGAGATGGGAAGAACTGTGGGAGAAGTAGGTTTTAGGGGAAATATCAAGGGATTAGTTTTCAACTTGTTAAGTTTGATGTGCAGCTGTGGTCTGAAAATTTGTGTTCTCCCCAAAATTTCTATGTTGAAATGCTAACCCCCAAAGTGATAGTATTAGGAGGTGAGAGCTTTGGGAGGTGATTAGGTCATCACGGAGGAGCCTCTACGAATGGAAGGGATTAGTACCCTTATAAAAGAGACCTGAGAGTGACCATTCACTCCTTCCACTACGTGAGGACACAGCAAGAAGATGCCGTCTATGAGAAAGCGGGCCCTCACCAGACACCACCAGCACCTTGATCTTGGACGTTCTAGCCTCTGAAACTGTAAGAAATACATTTCTATTGTGCATGTGCTATCCAGTTTATGGTATTTCATTATAGTATCCCAAATGGACCAAGACAGATGCCCATTAGACATCCAAGCTGGAGATGTCAAATAGAGAATTGAATATACAAACCTTGAATTCATAGGAGAGATCTGGACTGGGGTCAGAACTTTGGGAGTCATAAGACTGAATGATCACTTAGAGAATAAGTTCAGGTAGAAAACAGAAGTCCAGGGACTGAGCCCTAAACCACTCCAATGTCTAAAGGTTGGGCTGAAGTGCAACAAGCAAAGGAGACTGGAAAGAAGCAGCCAGAGAAGAAAGAAGAAAACCAATAGAATGTGGTTCCTGGAAACCAAGAGAAGGTGATTCAAGGAAGAGAGAGTGGTCACTTATGTCAAGCACTGCAGATAGCTCAAGTAAGATGAGAACTGAGAATTGGCTGTTGAATTTTGTAACAGAAAGGTCACTGGTGATCTTGATCAGAGCAGTGATAAAAGTGAGCTCAAGAGAGAAGGGAAGGAGACAATTTGGAGATTATAAGTATAAACAAATGCTTCAAGGTTTTAGTAAAATGAGGAGGACAGCAGTGGGGCAGTAGCAGTATCTAGAAGAGGAATTAGGGTCAAAAGAGGGTTTATTAACTTTTTTAGGTAGAGAAAAAATATTCAAATGAAAAGATCCAGCCTCCTGCATTAGAATGTAAGTTTATTGAGGGCAAGGACTTTGTCTTGTGCATCTTCAGCACCTTCTATGGTCCCTAGCACATAGCAGGCACTCAATAAATTTTGTTGAATGGTGAATGATCAAATGAATGAAGAAATGAATAAATAAACAAAAGTAGATGTCAATGAGTTGAGCAAGAAATACTAGCAGGATAGAGTGGCAGGTGAATTGAGTAGCACCTTGGCTTTAGTTCTAGTCATTCCTGCCACACTCCTGGCATACCAAACTTATCCCAGGCCCAGACGGCTTGTGAATGAGTTGGCATGGCACAACTCCCTTTGCTAAGAGGGCATGTTATATCTCTGTAGTCACTTGTTCCAGGGAGCAGACAGGCTGTTGGACTGTAAGAATCGGGTGCAGCCAGGTGAGACTGTAGAGTCCAGGAGTGTGCTAAAAGAGATGCCCCTTTGCATCATCACCATTCTCTGGTCCTGGTCTGTCTGTGATGCAGGACATGGGTGAGACACATGCTGCACTGGCATCCCAGCCTGCTCCTACTTGCTGGAGGGTAGTTAATAACCTCATGTAACACAGGCCAAGGAGCAGCTAAACCAAAGTTTAAGAAGAAGAAACGCATGCCCATGCAGTGACCAGAAGCTTTGGCACCCGGCTCATCTCAGTTGCTGCATTGCACAATCCCCACAATTTAAGGTGATGGGTTGGCCCAGTGGGGCTCTTGCATGGTGCCTATGACTCAGTTTTTGCTAGAAAGATGGCATGGCCCCACTCCAGGCTGGCACATAGGAGGTGCTCGGCAAGTTTTGAATAAATAAACCCCTTGGGACTGAGGAAAGAACGCTTCTTTCACTTTGCGGAGTTCTTCAGTGCTCAGCCAGAGCCAGATTGTGAATCTAGGCAGTCTGGCTTCAGGGCCTGTAGACTCAGCCACTTAATTTATACATGCAAGGTATTGGGTTTTATTGGGGGAGTGGTGGTGGTGGTAGTGGTATTATTTTTTATAAAAGTAAAAAAAAAAAAAAAAAAAAAAAGGCCAGGTGCAGTGGCTCATGTCTGTAATCCCAGCACTTTGGGAGGCCAAGGCAGGTGGATCACTTGAGGTCAGGAGTTTGAGAACAGCCTGGCCAACATGGTGAAACCCTGTCTCCACTAAAAATCCAAAAATTAGCCAGGCATGTTGGCAGGCGCCTGTAATCCCAGCTACTTGGGAGGCACGAGAATCGCTTGAACCGAGGGGGCGAAGGTTGCAGTGAGCTAAGATCATGCCACTACATTCCAACTTGGGTGACAGAGTGAGACTCTGTCTCAAAAATAAATTTATAAAAGTTTTTTTAAAAATCTTGCTATCACATTATCCAAATATTATATCCATATTCCCTCTCACTGGGGCACATACTACTTGGGTTCCTTTGCCTATTATTGTTTTGCTTTTTGGTAGAGAACTCCTACCATACCCAACCATATTACCTTCCCCTTCTTCAAAAGAGATTTCCAGGAATCCTAATATCCCACAGAACATTATCTTTCCATTTCCAGAGAGGAATATGGATGCCTGTTGGTTTTGTCCCTTTGTGTCTTCACAAGTACTGAGTGCCTACCTTGTGTCAGGTCCTGTTTTAGTCAACTGGGGATATAGCAGTGACCAAAACAATTTTAAAAAACCCCACCCTCCACAACATCACTTCCATAGCATTCTTGCCAAAAAATGCACTACCTTAATCTAACTATAAGAAAAAAGCAGACAACACCTGATTGAGGGAAGGTCTACAAAATAGTTGGCCTGGACTTGTCAAATTGTCATGAGAGACAAAGGTTGAGGAAGCATCACAGATTAGAGGAGGCTAATGAGGCATGGCAACTAAATACAATATGAGATCCTGGATTGGATCCTAGAACAGGAATAGGACATTAGTAGAGAAACTGGGAAAATGTGAATAAGGTCTGTAGATGAGTTAATCTTATTGTATCAATGTTAATTTCCTGGTTTCAATAATCTTAGTATTATTATGTAAGGTGTTAAGATTACAGGAAGCTGGGTGAAGGGTATATATGGTAACTCTCTGTGCTATGTTTGCAATTTTCCTGTAAAGTCTAAAATTATTTCAAAATAAAAAATTAAAACTAGCCCTGCCCTCCTGGGGCTTAAGTGCTGGAATTGACAGCCAGAGAGAGAAGAAGGGAGGGAGAGAGAGAAACAATAAGTAAAACAATCAGGATATTATTTAGTATATTAGCAGGCAATGGATGTTATGGAGACAAAGTAGGAAAGTGAAATGAGGAGTAGAGGGGCTGTATTTGAGTAGGATGGTCGTGGAAGGCCTCACTGAGATGACATTTGAACAAAGCCTTTAAAGAAGAGGGTGCAAGAGCCACAAGGTAGAGCACACCAGCACGAGGGAAATGCAAAGGTGCTGAGGGCATGGAATGCCTGCCCAGTTTAAAGAACCACAGGAAGCCTAGTGTGGCTAAAGCCCAATGAGCAAAATCAGTTTGCCGCATTCTGTGGTTTTAAAGGTATCGGAAAGAGACTGACCACAGAGGAAAGATTAGGGAAGTCAAAGGACATCAAATGGAAGGCCTGCTGTTGTCCTCTGTTTCCAACCAAGTCACAGATGACAGAAACATGAAGGGAAGGAAAGAGTAGGGAAGTAAAATCGCTGAAGTCTAGAATCACTGTCCAATTTCTGGTGAGTAAATAGATCCTTATTAAGCACCATAACAAGTTTCTGAGTCTCCTGTGCTTTATTCCTCTCCAAGCACTGAACTATAATTAATGCTGAGTGTGGCACTGGTATCACACAGCCTGTGACATCTTCCTGATTTTGTGCTGTGTAAAATCATGAGAAGTGTAATTGGTAGCACAAACGGGTGGGCTGATTTTTCTTGGACTAATGAGTGGAAATGATGAAAAATCCAGAACATTTTTTTGATTTGGCTTATGTTTATTATCAAAAATTCTCGACTTATTCAGGTAGCATCACTTGGATGTTTGGGGCCTGGTAATGCATGCACTAAACAGTATGCAGTCAATGATGTTGCTTGGCAAGCAGCCCCCTGGCCTGATGTATACTTACAAAAGACAGGCCAGGTACCAGCGGGGTTTCCTAAGGGTTCCTCAGCTGGCAGCTTTGACTGAGGATGCTTCCTCTTCACCAACTATGCAGAAGCAGATATCCACATGGGAGGAGCCAGCCTAATTCATGGGAGGCTTGGTGACAGCAATGTTGTTTTAGGAACATCTTTGACCAATCCACACAAGAGTGCTTAAAAAAAAAAAAAGATTGGATGAGAGGATTTAGTGCTTAGTATTCTGAAAAGTGTAAAATACTGCAAATGTATAAGGTATTACTATAATAATAATTATTATTATGTACTATGATGAGGTTTAAAGAAATTAAAAGATCTATAGCTATAATGTTTTCTAGTTCCTTACTTGTTTAGTGTTATGAAGGATGCCATTACCCTCTTTTTAGAAAGAACAGCTACCATTTTGAGCACTTACTATGTGCCAGGCACTATAATAAATGCCTTGCATGTATTGTTTCATTTATCCCTCACAATAACACCATGAAGTAGGTACTGTTGATATCCCCATTTTAAAGTTGAGGTAAGTGAGGCTAAGAGATGTTAAATAACTTACCCAAGGTTGCACAGTAAGTGGTTAGAACCAAAATTATATGCAGGAGATTGGCTCTAGAATTCTGTGTCCTTACGTCTGTGCTACAGTACCATTTAAAATAAGGGATGCAGGACACACATGCTCTGAAAAGGCAGATTTAGGTCTCCAAGAGGGAAGGCATCAGCTCTGCTTTTGGGGCTCCATACACAAGGATAACTGTTAAGAAGGCCCGAAGCATGTGGGGCAGCTGGAGCTGAGACTGATGTACTTGGATGTCTGAAGAGGTGCTAAGGGGCTATCTGGCATCCCAACTTGAAAGACTGAGCTAGGATGAAGAGCAATGGACAAACTCTGAATTCTAGAACTACCCAGAATAGCCGTCACCCACTTCACCCCATCCTTGTGTCTGTGAGGAAACTAGAGAGGCAGAGCACTGCTGACACTTGCCCAAGGTCACACGGTTCTCTAGAGCCAGCAGCTGCAGTAGAACTCTGGTCTTCAGGCTCCCAGTTCAGTGCTCATCCTCCAGCCCCACCCCCATTAGCCCCTCGCATTCAGTGGGCAGCAGTCAGAAAGAAGGCATCTCCTTTTGAGTGAAGCTACTGTCTGGAGCAGTGGTTCTCAGTGTAGCCCAGGGAACTGCAACATCAACATCACCTGGGAACCTGTTAGAAGTGCCAATTCTTGGGTCTTTCCCTGGACCAACTGGGGCTGGGGCCCTACAATGTGTGCTGTAACAAGCCCTCTTGATGATTCTAATGTATGCTGAAGTTTGAAACCCACTGGTCTAGACTGACAAGCAAAGCACTGAGTGCTGCAGATATCAATATGCATGTGGAGCATCAACTTGCACAGCACAAAGGATAGTCTTCATAGGGAAGGAATGTGGAAAGGACTGCAGCCCTCGAGCCACACCTGCAGCACAGTGTCACCTTCAAACACACATGATAGTCACAGATAGATACACAGAGACTGGGAGGGAGGGTGTAGCCAGTTTTTGTTGATCTTCAGCTGCATCAAAGATAATGTAGTTTTGCCAGCCCAGCAGTTCGCTAGAGACATGCCAGCTACTCGGCTTGGTGCTGTGGAAGGTGAAGTCCCTGCACCTCGGGGAAACTGCCACCCAGGATTATAGAACTTCCAAATTGGGAGGGAGCTTAGAGATTATCTACTCCATTATCCACCTCTACCACTCCTTGGTAATGGCATCCCTGACTGGCACTTTCTCAGCTTCAGCATTACAGGGCCATAGTGAGAGTGAGCTCAGTTTCTTTTAGGACAGCTTGGAGGTGGGAGGGAGAAGGGAACTTACACACAGGTAACTACCATTACAAAAAGTAGTATAAGTGTTAGAGCCAATGCTGTAAGAACACAGAGCCAGGAGGAATACATTTTAGCTGTGGGAGATCAGGGATGACTTCATGGAGGAGATGTCCTTTGAGCTGGGCAAGATTTCAGCAAGCAGACACAGTGGAGTAGGAGGGGTTATTTCCAAAGAAGACAATATCATGAAAAACACTTGAAGGAATGAAAATCCAGAACAAATTTCACAAAACTATTTAGGCAGGCTAGGTTGAGAGGACACATTCTGCAACAAGACTGCTTAGCTTAAAATACTGACTCTGCAACTTACTGGCCACTTGACTTTGGGCAAATTATTGAACATCTCTTGGCCTCTGTTTTCCTACCTGTAAAATGAAAATAATACAACATACCTGTGCTATATCATATTGGGTTGGGAGAAAGAGTAAATGAGATAATGCTATGAACTAGCTAACACAGTGTCTGGCATATAGCAAGTGCTCCAGGACAGTTTGGCAAGCTTTCTTCATATATAACAGGAAATTTGTTTGGAGCACTGGCAATAGAACTGAGAGTAGTGGAGGTAATCTTTGATACTAGGTTGTGGAGAGAGCTTAGAGTGCCAAACTAAGAATTTGGGGCTTTTATTCTGAAGGCAGGGGATATGCATAGTAGGAGGATGAATGGGAACAGCAGCAAGGGATAGAGAGAGTTAAGAAGCCACTCGATCTTACTTAAGGCAGTGACAAGTGACCTGAAAGGAACAGGACAAGAATCAGGTTCAGAGGAGAGATATTTGTGTGAGTGTATGTCTGAACTATACTGTCACATATAAACCTGACTTTGGGTTAACAGCCTGAAATGTACACATGTGTCTATTAAATAATTAGAGAATAAAAATTAATGGTTGGAGAGAATATTGGTCATTTGTTCTATTGTGAAAGACAATCCTTTGTTAGCTCGAGTGAAGCTATGTGAAATATTATATCCTATGAAAACACTTCCTAAAGTTGGCCTTTTTGTAAGAAAATTTGGGATATGTGCAATTCACACATACTTGATCAATTTAAGCACATTCTGTTTTACTGGCAGGCACCAAAATCTGTAATAAGACAAGGAGTCCTCCAGTGAAAGAGATGATTAGAGATTGCAATAGCAGTGCACACTGAGCTCCAATTAAGGAATTTTCTAATGGTTGTCTAGGAATACAAGTGCCCTCCATTTGGGCTTTGGTGATAACTAGAGTATTCTTTAGTTGTTAATCAGAGTGAACACAATTCAAAATGTTCTCGACTCGTGGGTCAGAGGGAATGATCTCATTTGGCACATTATTGAGTTTCTGAGAAGAGGAAAGATACTAACAGCTCACAAATATTTTGTTATTGACTAACTGCAAAGATGCATCTGTTAAAGCAATCCATCTGAGTTGGCTAGTTCTCTCGAATATTAAAGAATATCAATATATACTAAAAGCAAGTCAATTTGTCAAGCATTTACAAAGCAGCTTTGAAGCCAAATGATACCTTTTCTGCCTTTCCTTCTCTTCTAGAAGATATTCACAAACACATACAAATCTGCACTAAATTCCCTCTAACAGACCCTTTGTAAAGAAAGCTCACTTTCTTTGGCTGCAGTGACACAGATGTTTGGGTGGGAGGGGGTGCGGAGGGTGGTGGAAGCATGCTGGTTCAATGCTTGAGAAACAGTGCTGCACCCAACAGACTGAATGTCATGAATTCTTTGTCAGCTCCCCCTCAGACCCTCCAGGCTTTCCCTTTGTCTGCTAAGGGATGGAAACAGAACAGATACATTGAAGCCGGTAGACTGACCAGCTAGATTGACCCAAATTCATTCAGGAAATGCAAAAGCCTGCTGGCTCCTGGGATTAGCTGGCTGGTGTTTGAATCGCTACCCATCTGTACATTTCCTTCTAGTCCAGTGCAGCCCCAGCTTGCTACATCTGCTCACCTCAGCAGCTTGCTTTCCAAGACAAGATAATTTGAGAAGAGTGTAGTTGTGAGAAAGCAATGTCCAATGCTAGGGAAACTTTGTGGCAAGCCCGAAGAGAAATTTGGCCCTCATGGTAAGTGATTTGCTATATCCCCGGTGTTCTTTTCCCACCATCTGCCCTTGCTTTTCTCTAATTCTAGGTAATGCAGCCAACTTGTCAGGCTTAGCTTTGTCGAGAGGATATACCATTTTCAAGGCTTCATTTTTTCATAAGGACTGTGCTAAGCAGCTGTAAGAAAAAATAGGATGAAAAAATGAATGTTTTGTTTACGTTAGTGAGGTGGCATCAAAAAGCAATGAGGAAAGGCCCAGCACATCTCATAGACAGTTAATTATGTCAGAACTCAGACTAAAGGAGACATGGGGGTCTAGACAAATTATACCCAGGGTTTACCCTGCCGACAAGAGTTCCTATCCCAGCAATAGACAGGGGTCACAGAAAAAGCCTATAGCACAGTATTTCTCAGCCCTGCACATTAGAATCTCTTGGAAAACTTTAAAAAAATATATATGCAGAGTCCCCTCCCTCAGAGATTATGTCTTAATTGCTATGGAGTTAGGGCCACAGCATTGGTACTTTTTAAAAGCTCCCCAGATGGAAAACAAAATTGCCACAAAGGACATCATTGAGACAATTAGCCACATTTGAATATGGACTATATATTAGGTAATATAATTGTGTCAGTGTTAAAATTACTGAACTTGGTAACCATGGTGCTGTGATTACGTAAGAGGATGTCCTCCTTCTTAGGAAATATGCACTAAAGTATCTAGGGGTGAAAGGCATGATGTCTGCAACAAACTCAAATGGATTAGGGAGAAAAACACCTAGAAATGTAAAGGAGGAATAAAGCAAATATGGCAAAATGCTAACAATTTGGCTCATCTGGGTGAGGGGTATACAGGGTTTTTTTGGTACTATTCTTAGAATTCTTCTGTTGGTTTAAAATTATTTTGAAATACAAAATTCTTTTTAAAAAATAAAAAATAAAACAGATCCCCTGATGAAATAAAGCCCAACCAAATTTGGAAACCATTGGGTTCAGTCAAATAGAGGGAATGGGGACCTGCTATAGATAGGTGAGACTGAAAGCCTTTCTGAGACATTATCCTACATCAGTGTTTCTTCCACTTTAATGCTCATACACATCTCCTGGAGATCTGGTTAAAATTCAGTTTCTGATTCGGAAAGTCTGTAGTGAGACCTGAGAATCTGCATTTCCTTTTCTTTCTTTCTTTCTTTCTTTCTTTCTTTCTTTCTTTCTTTCTTTCTTTCTTTCTTTCTTTCTTTCTTTCTTTCATTTTTTTTTTTTGATAAGTTTTCCCTCTGTTGCCTCTGCTGGAGTGTAGTGGTGTGATCATGGCTCACCGAAGCGTCAACTTTCCAGGCTCAAGTGATCTTCCCGCCTTGGCCTCCCAAACAAAATGTTGAGTTTACAGGCATGAGTTACCATTCCCCCCTGAGATTCTGCATTTCTAATAGACTCCCTGGTGATGCCAATGAGGTTATTCCATGGGCCACCCTCAGAGTAGCAAAGTTCTTGGATTGAATTACCCCACCATAAATTTGTCAGTCAGTAAACAAGTATTTTGGAACTGCAAGAAAAATTCTCTAAGTGGAGTGGGCCTGCAGAGTTCTATGGATTGGCAGCCCCATCATCTTGACCCCTTGACCATGGCAACTCCCCGTGAGGGATTCAGAAAGTCTGCAGTGGGGCCCAACCTGCCCTGTGGGAGTCACTCTGATCCACAGAACAGAACAGAGCACCTAGCAGAATAAGCACAAAGGCTTGCAGCAAATGGAAGAAGGTATGAATGGTCTCTTCAAAAGCAAGTTCATGATACAAGTCCCAGGAAAAGTGCAGCCCTTTCCAGTGGGTGGCAGTGGAGCCAAGGTGAGGCTCTTATAGAGAGCAACATAGTTCTGATGAAGTGTCAGGGTACAGGCTGCGTGGGTCCAGCTGCCTCCTCCAGGTGAGGACCCCTTTCTTAGAAATAAAATTCCAAGGAGGATTCCCATTTCATGCTGGCCGTGGCATGCTTTGAGTTTGTTGCTTCCACTGTAAGTGGAGAACCAAAATGTCTCTCACTTGGAGGACCCTGCTTCCATCAGAACTTCCCAAATCTTGCTCTACCATTTCCCCCTCAAGGTAGCTCCTTTCCCCTCTGCCTGTGTGTTGTGATTGTGCTTTCCATGCATTGAATTAGAGGCTATCCTGTTATTTATATCTTCCTTGTTTACATCCAAATCAAGGCCAACTAATGTGAATGCACAGAAGGCAACTGAGCTTTACTGAGCATGCAACCCCAGAGAAAAGCTCTAGAAGACAAATGAGAAAGGCCCTGGAGTTGGTCAGCCCTGAGTTTGTATCCTCGCTTTACCACTTAATAAGTGTGTGAACTCGTGCAAGTTACTTAACATCTCTGAGCTTTGGGTTCCTCATCTATAAAATAGGGTCAATAATTGTACTGACTTCATAGAGTTGTGAGTATTAAATCAAATAGCGAGTACAGCAAGTGCTCAAGAAATGGAAGATAGTCATGGACTTGATGGGCATTTATTAAGTTTCTTCTATGTGTAGACAAAGAGTAGTTCAAATCCAGTCTAGTCCTACTTGCTAGTTGTGCAATCTTGGATGAGTTGCTTTGTTTTACCTCTCTGAGCCTCAGTTCCGTTACTCTTAAGTGACACTGGTGCTGGTATATAAATCACAGGATTGCTGTAAGGAATAAATGAAGTCAGACATGTTAAACACATGTCAGGCACATATAAATGTGCTCAGCCAACATGAAATATCATAATTGTTGTGGTTATTATGTCAGCTCTTCTCTGAGCACCTTTGTATTATGAGATTTACTTAGCAGCCAAGCACACTTTGCAGCCTCCTCCAGTAGACCCTCTCCAATCTTCACTGTCATTTCCCTGAGGGCGGAGGCCCTATCCTTTATACCATTTCTGGTGTCTCCATGACACCTGGCAGTGAGTAGGTGTTCAGTGCATGAAGCAGAGAGCACTATGCTGCAAGCACAGCCATCAGAAGCATCACTGCCTGGGTTCAAGTTTTAGCATGTCCACTTTACTTGCTGGGTGACTTTCTAGCAACTCCTGGATCTTCTCTGAGTCTCCATTCTCTCACATGTAGTAAGGGTGTGATAATAATTCCTACCTCTGGGGATTGCTGCAAGGATTAAAGCTGGGTACATAGTGAGAGCTTAATAAGGGTTGAGTGTTTTAATTGCTGTTATTATTTGAGAAAAGTCTTACAGTCAAGGATCACAGGAGCTACTCTGAGAAATCATGCACACACATGCATAGATACACACGAGTGGGCAGCACTGAGAGGACAGGTTACAGGAAAGACACAAATAGGCATTTATTGCCCATGAAAGGCTCTTTGAACCCCAAGCCAGAGCCAGTGTCTGCCTAAAATTTTCTCTGTAACCATGGTACTGAGAGCCCCTGAGGGTTTTTTTTAATATTGAAGTAAAATTCATATAACAGAAAATTTATCATTTTAACATGAAGAATTCAGTGACATTTGGTACATTCACAGTGTTACAGAACCACAGCTCTTCTGAATTGATTACCCCTTTAAGCTGGCTGTGTCCAGAGGAAGGCAGGGCTCATTGTCTTCTGTAACCCTTCTTGTCACTATTCCATACCTCTTCACATCCCCACTTTGTTTCTCCTTCCTCATTTTTTCAATTGTACTCTCTCTCTCCACTCTCCTGCTCTTTGGGGGCAATGGGATATGTGTCTCTGATATACATGTACTTTTAGGAAGAGTGAGGATATTTACCCACTGGAAAGATTCCAGGTCTAAAAGATGGCACTGGAAGAGTGCAGAATGGGACTGGTGAAGCCACTTCTTGCCAGGACAGGCTTGGCACACCTGAAAGCAGGCACAGCACAATGTCAGCTGCCCATTGACCTTAGTCTTCTGGTGGCCCCAGGGTCAACAGACAACCTGAAAAGGCTTATTATCAATTATGACGTCTGAGAATCACAGTCCTGTTTGTTATCATGTCTTCTATCTTTGGCCTCCCCGTTATTATGAGTAAATTTGCTTCATATTAAAGCATCTATTGCAGAATAACCTTCATAGGCTCCACAACCTCACAGAATCTGCTTTATATTTGTACCTATCGGCAAGAGCCACATCTTAAATATATTAAACAATAAGAATAATACTGCATATGTACTGAATTATTCCTGCATGCCAAGCACTGCGCTAAATGTGTTTCATGAGTTATCTCATAAATGAATCCTTACAATGACTCTAGGGGCCAGGCATTGTTAATATCTACTTTTAATAGATCAGGAAACTAAGGCACAGAGCCAATGGCTGATTTGTCCAAGAGCAAGTGACAAAACCCATGCTTTACACGGCTGAGTAATATTGTGGCCCCATAACCCCACCATGGATAATTAACAGAAAAAAAAATATTCATTTGCAACCACAGACAGTAGCTTCCTTCATCCACTGCTAGACTTTAGTCTTGGTTCATGAACTTCCTAGTTTTTGACGTTAGGCTGTTCACCTAACCCATCTGAAACTGTTTCTTCCTCTATATAATTGTGGAAATTGTCCTGCCTTACCTCGCTCAGATTTATGAGTATAAAATATAAAAACATGCAGGGAATGTTTTTGCAAAATGTAAAGTGCTATGCCAATGTCAGGAACTGACATCATGAATAATGGCTTCTTGGGATTGTGTGAGAACCACCCAGTTTCATGCTGGGGAATTAGAGCTCCCTAGGAGCTCTGTGATAACCCCGGGAAGCTGCAAGTTCTTCTAGTCAAATCAAATCCTTGACAAGCCACGCCCATTTCTACTCTTCATGGTTGTGTGAACTCTTAAGTGCTAGCTGATATGGTTTGGATCTGTATTCCCTTCAAATCTCATGTTGAAATGTAATTCTCAGTGTTGGAGGTGGGGTCTTATGGGAGGTGATTGGATCACTGGGGCAGATTCCTCATGAATGGCTAAGTGCCATCCCCTTGGTGATGAGTGAGTTCTCATTCTGAGTTCACATATGATCTGGTTGTTTAAAAGTGTGCAGCACCTTCCCCTGACTCTCCTGCTCCCTCTCTCACCATGTGATATGCTGGTTCCCCCTTCACCTTCTACCATGATTGTAAGTTTCCTGAAGCCCTCACCAGAATCCAAGCAGATGTTGGTGCCATGCTTGTACAGCCTGCGGAACTGTGAGACAATTAAACCTCTTTTCTTTATAAATGACCAAGCCTTAGGCATTTCTTTACAGCAATACAAAAATGGTCTAGCGCACTAGCCAACTTCTCTGAACTCCTAATCTGTGTCTTTAAAGTGTACTTGGAACAGCACTGGAAAAATCCTCCACTTTTGGTATATCCGGGGGCTGAACAAACCCAGTGAAAGCCTTATAAGATGTCTTCTGCCTGTTCTAGTTTTGAAAAATCACAGCCTACCTATCACAGAGGTTGAGATGCAGATTAACTTGAGGTGATAAATTTGAAAGTGCTTTGCACAGTGCTTGCCTCATAGTGGGTGCTCAAAAGATGGTGCCTCTTTTGTGATTCAGATTGTTATTCTTGGGGCTGGGGGTGGTTAGGTAGGATGCCAAAGAAGAGAGAGGCTGCAGCAAGGGGAAGGCAGTTTGGGCAGTTGGGACTCCTAGACCACACGGCTTGCCAATTTCCTGATTCCTCGAAATGAAGGCATGATTTTGAAACACAGCTGCCTCTTACTCACACAAAAGCAGTTTATGCACAAGGCTGTGTCTGACTTCCCATGTAGGTTATTTGTGTTTCCCAGAAATGTTGGGAAGGTGTAGGAAGATGAAGCCTAATTAAGGGTCTTCCTGTTCCACCACACTTCATCTCCCTGGCATGCAAGTGGTTTAGCAGCAAAGCAGGCAGACAAAAAGTCTCTCAGCAAGAAATAACTTTTATTATCCCTCAATGTAGACATGCAGGACAGTGGACCAGAAAGGCTAGGAAGCAGTGGAGGGTAGCAGTCTTTTAAATACTACATATCATTCTTTTAAAGAATTATTAAGTGTTTTCAGAAATTGTAAATTTTCCACGTATTCATTGCCCTCAGTGAAACAATGCACAGGAATGTTCTCCTCCGTTCTTCTGCTTCTGCAGTGTAAGCAGTATTAACAGCCTGGGTTCGAATCCTCCCACAACCTTCTTTGTGCACATGCAACCTTCTTTGTATTCAGGCATGTAAGGCATCTATAGGGGATTTTGCTGTTTGTACTAGAATGGGATTGTGAGATATATGTTTCTCTACAGCTTGGCTTTTGCACTTAACAGTGCATCACAGACCTCCTAGCACATCAGTAGTTATAGATCTGGTACATTCTTTCAAACCACTACATGATAGTTCATAATATGAACAATATGAATGTGCCAGGATTTATTAAACTGTACATCTATCGATAAGCACTTGGGTTGTTTAGAACATTGTAGTCATTCTCAGAGACTTTTTGTCTGCCTGCTTTGCTGCTAAACCACTTGCATATCAGGGAGGTGAAGTGTGGTGGAACAGGAAGACCCTTAACTAATTATAATATGGTAAACATATTTACCAGTGTTGGTAAATATGGTGGGAAAGATTGCTGGGTCAAAGGGTTTTAATTTACTTATGGAAAAATTGCTTGGCTGATATTCATAAATTGCATTCTGATTCCCTCATCCTATTATCAAAAAGTTTATTGTTGATCAGTTAAGCAGATTTCATTTGCCTTCCCAATAATCAACGTATGACCTCATAGTAAAGGACTGTTGTAAAGAGTGGGCATCCAAGGATATGATCTTCTCTTCATTGGGATCCCAGAAATGGTGGGTTGTAATTTATCTAACTGGACTAAATACTCCAGATGCCTTCTTTCACTGACACAATCCGATTATTCTCCTGCCTTTTCTAGCCACGATCACCTTAGGCTCAACCTTGAGAAACAAAAAGAAAACAAATTTTGTTGGCAGCAGACGTGTTTTGGTTCTCCCTCAGATAAAGTTTCCTTTGCAGGACAATAAAAGGGGAATTGGAAAGGCTGGAAAAGTAAGGTGAGCACAAGTTAACAGAAGATGAGGAACATCAATCTGCTTTACTAAAGGAATTACTTTTGCAAAAGTATCGCTAAATAGTGCTTTTAAGTATCAAGGACATGGTGGGTACATGGGGGTTCACTGTAAAATTATTTCACATTTGTTTTACAAACTCTTAAGGTGTTATTTTTTTATTTGCATTTTTTTGAGACAGGGTCTTTCACTCTGTCACCCAGGCTGGAGTGTGGTGGTACAATAATGGCTCACTGCAGCCTTGACTTTCCTGGCTCAAGCAATTTTTCCTACCTCAGCCTACTGAGTAGCTGAAATCACAGCCATGTGTCACAGCACCCGGCTTATTTTTTAATTTTTTATAAAGATGTGGTCTCGCTATGTTTCCCAGGTTGGGCCGAAGCAAGCCTCCCACCTCAGCTTCCCAAAGTGTTGGGATTACATGCGTGAGCCACTGTGCCTGGCCCTGTTAAGATGTTCATATGTGGTTTGATTTATAAAAATTCTGCTCACATGCCACTTTCCAGGCATAAAATATCTGTATCAAGATACTTTGCTGTGTGTGATACTTTATGCTTTTTAAAGCAATTTCATTTCACAGTCCAATTCCACCCTCACAGCATCATAGTATGACAGGAATCACTCTTCTCATTTGACAACAGAGATAATTAGGCCTGGAGAGGTAAATGACTTGTCAAAAGTCACATACATAATTAGCAGCAGAGCTAAGCCTTAAATTAGGGATTCCCCATCCAGCATTTGTCTCACTTGGGGAAGATGGGTAGAACATGAGACCCTAATTCCATCTCTCATTAGGTCTCTGCTTGAGTCTTATTTGGCCTAACTCAATTTCTGTTTTACTTCAGGCATGTAGATCCATGCTTCTTTCCATGGCTAATATAACACTGATTGAGCACCAGTAATGCACTAGGTGCTCTAGAGACTATTGAATTAAATCTGGTTGCTGCCCTGTAGCTCCTATTCTGAATTTGTTGGAGCCCAATCCAAAATAGTTATTGCTCTGCACAGATAGTACAGGCTTATAAGAACATTTCTCCAATCTAAGCTTGTATCTCACCATTTTTCTTTAGGACCCCCAACGGAATTTCTTCTTATCAGGCAGGAATATCCCACAACTGGTCTCTGAGTAGTCTTAAAAAACAGCCCTTTATTTTGCCTGACTCACTCTTGAAGATGAATGCATCAGCTTGTTTTCTCTTCCAGAATAACATACAGAGGACAGCTTTCTCTTCTGAGGAGTCAGAAGTTCAGTTCGCCCAACATGGAATGACTTGAGGTACACTTGAATGGTCTCTGTGCCCCTAAATATCTTCCTCATCAGCAGAAATGTCCTCTTTGAAGATGTGATTCCTTGACTACTTCCTGCCTCTTCATGTTGTGTCAGTTACGTGATCCATTAACCAGGCTGTATGTATATCCTTTGAAATGTTTCAAACATCTTTCCCTTTGCTAACCACTCCCACTTGCCAGTGGCTTTGTCATCTTAAACAGCAAAGTCCCAGCAGATCTCCCTACTTAGCATCTTTTCCTCCAGTCTACACTATATGCTACTGGCAAAATTATATTTCTAAAACAAAGCTCTGATTATATTATTCCCCTAGTCAAAAACCATAGTCGGCTTTCCACTGCCTGTTGCAGTGGTGTTCAAAGTCCATTTGTTCATTTGTCTGTTTGTTCTTTGGTTTCAAATCAGCAGCACCTTTTTTTTCAAGTAAAAAAAATTAGGTAGTTAAGATCCCAAAATGTAAAGCAGATAAAAGTAGACATGCCTTAAAAAATATGTAGACACACTGTAGTTGAAGTGAGAAGTTGGGGGTGAGAAAGTAGGGAAGCTCTGGGCCCCTTGCTCCTGGCAGAACCCTTGGTCCTCAGGGAACACAGTGTGAAGACCACTGGCCTGCTCATAAGTTTAAAATGCCTTCGCTTGCCATTCAAGACTGCACTAACCTGGCCCTAAACTGCCTCTCCCATGAGACTTCCAATTGTCCTTAAAGGAACCCTTTGCTTCAGCCCATTCGTTCTGCTCTCTGTCTTCCCCACACAACTGGGACATTCTTTACCTTTGCACTGCTAAGCCCCCAAGCCTGAAATGTCCACTACTGTTCTCGGTTCCTGTCTGAATTGCATTCACCCTTTGAAAACCAGCTCCAGTTCTACTTACTTTAAGAAATATTTGCCGGCTTCCTTGTTCCGCAGGGACTCACTTACTGGAGCTGTAATGACTTTATCTTCCAAAAGAACAAAAGAGAAGCAGCCCAGGAAATAAATTCCTATCAACTCTGTTTTTATGTGCTCCTTCTGGCTAGAGAAGCCTTATGATGTGATCATTAGATGTGGGAGCAGATTCTCTGGGTTTGTAATGTGGCTCTGATACTTATTAGCTGTGTAACTCTGAGGAAGTTACCACTCTCTGAAGTCCCTCTTCTGTAAAATTGGGACAATAATAGTAGTCATCTCAGGGGTTATGCAAGGATTAAGTTATATCAAGCTCCTAGCCCAGGGTTTGGCACTAGTAAATAGTATAACTTACTAGTTATACTAGCAAGTGTAACTAGTAAGTAGTATAACTAGCAAGTTATACTACTAACTAGTATAGTAAGTAGTATAGTAAGTAGTGTAACTCGCGAGTTATACTAACTAGTATAGTAAGTAGTGTAACTCGCGAGTTATACTACTAACTAGTATAGTAAGTAGTGTAACTCGCGAGTTATACTACTAACTAGTATAGTAAGTAGTGTAACTCGCGAGTTATACTACTAACTAGTATAGTAAGTAGTGTAACTCACGAGTTATACAACTCATATCTGGGTTGATGTGAAGGTTTGAGCTAAGGCAGATATGAGTTGATGTGAAGGTTTGTGCTAAGGCAGAGGCAGGGGGATGTCCCCCGAGGGCAGAATTGTTGGAGGATCCAGAGGTAGAAAATAGTGTACAGAGTAAAATAAAGAAACTAGCACAGCCAGTAGAGGGTGAAACAGGTTGCTCTACCACCAGGTGTGAAGGAGGTACCCTGAGAGGTGGTTCCCCTAAGGCCCCTATCAGCAGTGCTCAATTCTTACAGAGTGTATACTCAATAATTGTGAGCTATTGTTAGTAAGTTTGAAATTGGGACTCTCCAGGATGCATAGTCTCCATCCTTATCTATGCTGTTTTAATAACCTTAGTTTTTTTATCGTGGTAAAAGAACACATGACATAAAATTTACCATCTTAACCATTTTAAGTGTAAAGTTTGGTAGCATTAACCACACACATTGCATTGCACACTGTTGTACAACAGATCTCTGGAACTTTTTCATCTTGCAAAACTGAAACTCTACACCTATTGAATAACAACTCCCTTTTTCCTGCTCCCCCCGGTCCCTGGCAAATACCATTTGACTTTCCATTTCTAAGAGACTGACGATTTTAGATACTTAATATAAGTAGAATCATGTAGTATTTGTCTTTTTGTGACTGGCTTCTTTCATTTATCATAATGTCCTCCAGGTTGATCCATGTTGTAGCATGTGACAGGATTTCTTCCTTTTCTATGACTGAATAATATTCCACTGTATGGATATATCATACTTTGGTTATCCATCCATCTGTTGATGGACACTTGGGTTGCTTCCACCTTTTGACTATTGTGAATATGCTGCTATAAACATTGGTGTACAAGTATCTCTTTGAGATACTGTTTTTGACTCTTTTGAATATATATCCAGATGTAAAATTGCTGTATCGTATTGTAGTTATTGTTTTGTTTGCTTGATGAATCTCCATCCAGTTTCTCATAGTGGCTGCACCATTTTACATCCCTACCAGCAATGCACAAGGGTTCCAATTTCTCACATCCTTGCAAACCCTTGTTATTCTCTGTTTTCTTGTTGATAATGGCCATCCTATTGGGTGTAAGGTGATATCTCATTGTGGTTATGATGTGTATTTCCCTAATGATTATTGATGTAGAGCATCTTCTTTGTGCTTATTAGTCATTTGTATATCTCTTTGGAGAAATGCCCATTCAAATCCTTCCACCATTTTTAAATCAGGTTATTTGTTGTTGTTGTTGTTGCTGTTGCTGTTGATTTGTAGAAGTTCTTTATATATTCTGGATATTAATCCCTTAACAGATATGTGGTTTGCAAATATATTCTCTCATTCAATGGGTTGCTCTTTCACTCTTGATTGTTTCCTTTGCCACACAGAAGTTTTTAAGTTCAATGTAGTCATATTTGTCTATTTTTGCTCTTTAGTGTTATTTTAATGTGTCTATATCCTGTCTTCTCAGTGAAACTCAAAGCTTTCCAAAGGTACAGTGCATGATTCCTCTTGTGTTGTCTGTTGTGTCATGCTCTGTGCCAGGCACATAGTAGGTGCTCACGAATATGTACCAACCAATTAATTGAATCTCCATATGCACATTAACCTATTATCAGCCATGAGTGCCTTAGCAAAATTATTTTTTCAGTTAACTGGAAGCTTAGAGGATAGCATCTATGATTGGGCCAAAGGAGAGACATAGGTTGGAGGAGTGAATAGAAAGCATGGGGCCTTCTCAGGAAGAGGAGACTCTATGGCAGCAGGTGGGGACATTGTGCCTGACATACGGAAAGGTCCCCGTAAATGTTAGCTGGTATCATTATTTGTGCACTAGCTGTCTGAGACAGGGAGAGGCAGTGCTGGGATAACTGAATGGAAATATGAGAAATTCAAAAGAGAAACTTTTTGTCAGCTTGCCTTCTTAAAAGTATGTGTGTGTGTGTGTGTGTGTGTGTACATATATATGTGCACACGTGCTGAAGTGCCAAGGTCCAAATTTGTTTTGCGACCAGGAAGATAATTCACTGTTTGCATTATTTCCAAGAGTAACCATTAATGCAGGTAGTGAGGAGGACCACAAATGTGATTACTATTCGGTAGACTCTTTTTGGATGATGTCCATGCATTACTTATCTCACATATACTACATCAGTGCTAAAGAAGAAAGGAAGGAAAGAAGGAAGGAAGGAAGGAAGGGAGGGAGGGAGGGAGGGGAGAAGAAGAGAGGAGAAGAGAGGAGAGGAGAGGAGGCAAAAGAAGAAAGGAATAATTAGGAGTTGATTAAAGCATCTGCCCTAGGACTCTTGGAGATAAATAGGATTTTCTGACCTGTTACTTTATTTTAAAATTGATGTTGCCTTTGGGGCTCTCAGTGCTAAATAGTGAAAACTCAACAAAGATAGTAGTCCCTGCTTTGGGCTGGAAAACATCACAAGGGAAATTAGAAAACACCTTGAGATGAATGAAAATGAAAATACAACATACCAAAATTTATGGAACGCAGTGAAAGCAGTGCTAAAAGTGATATTCATGGCTATAAATGTTTACATTGAGAAAGAAGTTCTTAAATCAACAACCTAACTTCACACCTTAAGGAATTAAAAAATAACAAGCTAAACCCAAAGCTAGCAGAGGAAAGAGACCAATAAAGATTGGAACAGAGATAAATAAAAATAGTGAATAGAAAATAAAATAAATAAAATAGAATAAAATAGAGAACAGCAATGAATCCAAGAGATGTCTCTTTGAAAAGATCAACAAAATTGACAGAGTTTATAGCTAGATCAACTAAGCAAAAAAAGAGAAGCCTCAAGTAACTAAAATCAGAAATGAAAGCACAGACATTACCAAAAATGTTAAAGGAATAAAAAGATTATAAGGGAGTACAATGAAGAATGGCATGTTAACAAATGTGGTAACCTAGATAAAATGGACAAATTTGTAGAAACATACAGCCTACCAATATTGAATTATGAAGAAATAGACAACGCCAATACACCTATAACTAGTAAGGTGATGAAATCAGTAATCAAAATAATTTAAAGGAAGAAAAGCCAAGATCCAATGGGTTCACCTCTAATTTCCACAAAACATTTAAGAGTAATTAACATCAATTTGTTTCAAACTCTTAAAAAATTAAAGAAAAGAGAATATTTCCTAACTTACTCTATGAAGCCAGCATTACCCTGATATCAAGCTAGAAAGAGACACTGCAAGAGAACTACAGACCAATATACCTTATGAATATTGATGCAAATATCCTCAGCAAAATACTAGCAAATAGAATTCAATAGCATATTAAAAGGGTTATATGCCTTGAGTAAGTGGGATTTATTCCTCAAATGCATTGATGGGTCAACATTAAAAAAAATCAATCAATATTATATACCACATTAACAGCATGAAGGGGAAAACCACATGACCATCTCAAGTTACACAGAAAGAGCATTTTACAAAATTCAACACCTTTTTGTGATTTTTAAAAATAACTCAATAAACTAAAAATAGAAGAAAACTACCTCAACATAATAAGGCCATATATGAAAAACCTACAGCTAACATCATGCTTAATGGTAAAAGACTGAAAGCTTTTACTCAATGATCAGAACAAGACAAGGATGTCAGCTTTTTGGCACTTCTATTGAACATAGTATTAGAAGGCCTAGACAGACAGCAATTAGGCAAGAAAAATAAATAAAAAGAATCTAAATTGAAAAAGAAAAAGTAACATTATCTCTCTTTACAGACAATATGATCTTCTATATGGAAAATGCTGAAGATTTTATTTTAAAAACTATTAGAACTAATAAATCAATTTGGGAAATTGTCAGGCTGTAAAATCAACATACAATAATCAGTTGTAGTTCTATACACCGACAACAAGCAATCTGAAAAGGAAATGAAGAAAACGATTTCATTTAAAATAGTGTCAAAAAGAATAAAACACTTAGGAATAAACTTAACCAAGGAGACAAATAAATGTGTACTGAAAAGTATAAAACATTGCTGAAAGAGATTAAAGACACAAATAAATGGAAATATGGAAATACATCTCATGCTCTTAGATTGAAAGACTTAACATATTTATGATGTCACTACCCAAAGTGATCTACAGATTCAGTGCAATCCTTATCAAAACCCCAGTGACTTTTGTTGCAGAAATAGGAAAATCCATCCTAAAATTTATATGGAATCTCAAGGGACCCCAGATGAGTGAAACAATCATGAAACAAAACAAAGTTGGAGAACTCACACTTCTTGATTTCAAAACATACTACGAAGCTTACAGTAATCAAAATATTGTGGCACTGTCATAACGACAGACACATATACCAATGGAGTAGAAGAGAGCCCAGAAATAAACCCTCATTAGATGGTACCCTTTTTTACCCTTTTGACAAGGGCACAAAGTCCATTCAATAGGGAAAGAGCAATCTTTCCAACAAATGGTGGCTGGGAAAACTGGATATCCACATGCAAAGGAATGATGTTGGGCCTTTACCTTACACCATATACATAAATTAACTTAAAACAGATAAAACACCTAACCATAATAACTAAAACTGTAAAACTCTTAGAAGAAAACATAGGGGAAAATCTTCGTGACATTGGATTTGGCAATGATTTATTGTATATGACATCAAAAGCATAGGCAACAAAAAAATGGATAAGTTGGATGTCATTAAAATTAAAAACCTTTATGTATCAAAGGACAATATCAGAGTGAAAAGGCAACCTACAGAATGAGAGAAAGTATTTGCAAATCCTATATCTGGTAAGGGATTGATATCCAGAATTGTAAAGAACTATTATAACTCAACAACAACCACAAAATTCGATTATAAAATTATGCAAAGGCCAGGCAAAGTGGTTCTTGCCTGTAATCCCAGCACTTTGTGAGGCCAAAGCAGGAAGACGGCTTGAGCCCAGTAGTTTGAGACCAGCCTGGGCAACATGGCAAAACACCATCTTTACAAAAAAAAAAAAAAAAAAAATAGCCGGGCATGTCTCCTGTAGTCCCAGCTACTCAGGAAACTGAGGTGGCAGAATTGATTGAGCCTAGGAGGTTGAGGCTGCAGTGACCTGTGGTTGTGCCACTGCAATCCAGCCTGGGTGACAGAGTGAGACCCTGCCTCCAAAAAAAAAAAAAAAAAAGAAAGAAAGAAAAGAAAAAGGGGGGGGGCAAATGATTTGAATATACATTTCTCCAAAGAAGATATACAAATGACCTATATACACATGAAAAGGTGCTTGACATCACTAGTCATTGGAGAAAGGCAAATCAAAACAACAAATGAGATACCACCTTACACCAGTAGGATGGCCATTTTACAAACCACACACACACACAAACACACAAAAAATAACAAGTGTTAGCCAGGATGTGGAGAAATAGGAACTCATGTGCATTGCTGGTGGGAATGTAAAATGGTACAGCTGCTATGGAAAATGGTATGATAATTCCTTTAAAAATTAAAAATAGAATTACCATATGATCTAGCAGTTCTACTTCTGGGTATATACCCAAAGAAATTGAAAGCAGGGACTTCAGTAGATATTTACACATCCATGTTCCTTGCAGCATTATTCACAATAGCTAAAAGTTAGAAGCATCCCAAGTGTGCACCAACAGATGAATAAAGAAAATGTATATGTTACTCATCCTTAAAAAGGATGGAAATTCTGACATGTTCTACAGGAATGGATGAACTTTGAAGACATTATGCTACGTGTAATAAGCCAGACACCAAAGGACAAATATTGTATGATTCCATTTGTATAAAGTACTTAGAGTACTCAAATCCATACAATCAGAAAGTAGAATGGTGGTTTCCAGGAGCTGAGAGGAGGGGAGAATGGGGAATTGTTGGTTAATGGGTATACAGTTTCAGTTGGGGAAGATGAAACATTTCTGGAGAGAGTGATGATGATTGCACAACAATGTGAATGTAGGCCTGAGGGAGGATTAAGATGGCAGATAGGAGGCAGGACTAGCTTGCAGCTCCCACTCAGACAGACAGAGCAGTGTATAGAGACTCTCATCATGAACTTTTGCTCCAAGAACTACCACAGGAACATACCAGGGAAGCCGAGAGAATCCACAGACCCTTTGAAGGAACTGGATCACCACTGCAGGTTCCCTGAGATGTCAAAAACCTGTGTCTGTTTGCTTTCTCAGCCAGTGGGGAGGCTTGTGGTCTGGGGTAAGTTCTCAGCCCTGATCATTGGCTGCCTAGAAATAGACTTGGTGCTGTTGTGGGGGTATGGTGGAAGTGAGACCGGCCTTTAGGACTGTGGGTTCTGTGGGAAAGGGGTGAGGCCTGTGACTGCCAGCTTTCCACCACTTCCCTGGTGACCTGCGTGACTTATCAGAGGCAGTCATAATCCCCCTGGGTATATAACTCCACTGGACTGGGAACAACACCCCCATCCCCCACAGCAGCCACAGCAAACACTGCATAAGGAGAGGCGGAGCTCAGACATGCTTATCCCTATCCCCAACTAGTGGTCTTTCTCTACCCGACCCCGGGAAGACAAATGTCATAATCTCTTGGGAGCTCTATTGCCCTTCCTACCTCCTGAGAAACCTGAATACTTAATCAGGTGTCTTTGCATCCTCCTTGTAGGGCCACAGTTGATGCACTCCTGAAAGGGTTACCTCCTGGCTGGGGGCCAACCAACACAAAACCAGCCCACTACACAAAAACACAACCAAAGACCCTCACAGAGTCCATTTTACTCCCCTGCTACCTCCACCAGAGCAGCTGCTGGTATGCAGGACTGCAAGACCTGAAGACAGATTACATCACAGGACTCTTTGCAGAAACTCCTCAGTACCAGTCTGGAGCCCAATAGCTCCACTGGGTGGCTAGACCCAGAAGAGCAAAAACGAATCACTACAGCTTAGCTCTCAGGAAGCCTCTTTCCTAGCGGAAGGGGAAAATAACACATTAAGGGAGCATCCATGAGACAAAACAATCTGAACAGCAGCCATTGAAACCTAGATATTCCTTCTGACATGAGAAGGAACCAGAAAAACAATTCTGGTAATACGACAAAACAAGGTTCTTTAACACCCCCCAAAGATCATACCAGCTCACCAGCAATGGATCCAAACCAAGATGAAATCTCTGCAGTGCCAGAAAAAGAATTCAGAAGGTCAATTACTAAGCTAATCAAGGAGGCACTAGAGAAAGGTAAAGTCCAACTTAAAGAAATCAGAAACATGATATAGGATATGAACGGAAAATTCTTCAGTGAAGTAGATAGCATGAATAAAAAAAAATCACAACCGCAGGAAATCAAGGACACACTTAGAGAAATGCAAAATGCACTGGAAAGTCTCAGTAATAGAATCAAACAAGCAGAAGAGAGAACTTCAGATCTCAAAGACAAAGCTTTCAAATTAACCCAATCCATCAAAGAAAAAGAAAAAAGAATTTTTAAAAATGAACAAAGCCTCCAAGAAGTTTGAGACTATGTTAAACATCCAAAGCTAAGAATAATTGGTGTTCCCGAGGAAGAAGAGAAATCTAAAAGTTTGGAAAACATATTTGAGGGAATAATTGAGGAAAACTTCCCCAGTCTTGCTAGAGATCTAGACATCCAAATACAAGAAGCTCAAAGAACACCTGGGAAATTCATCACAAAAAGATCACCACCTAGGCACATAGCCATCAGGTTATCTAAAGTCAAGACAAAGAAAAGAATCTTCAGAGCTGTGAGGCAAAAGCATCGGGTAACTTACAAAGGAAAACCTATCAGATTAACAGCAGATTTCTCAGCAGAAACCCTACAAGCTAGAAGGGTTTGGCGACATATTTTTAGCCTCCTTCAACAAAACAATTATCAGCCAAGAATTTTGTATCCAGAGCAACTAAGCTTCATAAATGAAGGAAAGACACAGTCTTTTCCAGACAAACAAATGCTAAGAGAATTCGCCACTACTAAGCCAGCACTAAAAGAAATGCTGAAACCATCTCTAAATCTTAAACAAATCCTCAAAATACAACAAAATAGAACCTCCTTAAACCATAAATCTCACAGGACCTATGTAACAATAATACCATGAAAAAAAACAAAAACAAGTTGTTCAGGCAACAAATAACACAATGAATAGAATAATATCACACATCTCAATACTAACATTGGAAATAGATGACCTGAATGCTCCACTTGAAAGATACAGAATGGCAGAATAGATATGAATTCAACAACCAAGTTTCTGCTGTCTTCAGGAGACTCACCTAACACATAAGGATTCACATAAACTTAAGGTAAAGGGGTAGAAAAAGATATTCCATGCAAACGGACACCAGAAGTGAGCAGGAGTAGCTATTTTTTATATATATATATATATACTTTAAGTTCTGGGGTACATGTGCACAATGTGCAGGTTTGTTACATAGGTATACATGTGCTGTGTTGGTTTACTGCACCCATCAACTCATCATTTACATTAGGTATTTCTCCTAATGCTATCCCTCCCCCAGGCCCCCACTCACTGACAGGCCCCAGTGTGTGATGTTCCCCTCTCTGTGTCCATGTGTTCTCATTGTTCAACTCCCACTTATGAGTGAGAACACGCGGTGTTTGGTTTTCTCATCTTGTGTTACTTTGCTGAGAATGTTGGTTTCCAGTTTCATCCATGTCCCTGCAAAGGACATGAACTCATCCTTTTTTATGGCTGCATAGTATTCCATGGTGTATATGTACCACATTTTCTTTATCCAGTCTCTCATTGATGGGCATTTGAGTTGGTTCCAAGACTTTGCTGTTGTGAACAGTGCTGCAATAAACATACGTGTGCATGTGTCTTTATAGCAGCATGATTTATAATCCTTTGGGTATATACCCAGTAATGGGATTGCTGGGCCAAATGCTATTTCTAGTTCTAGATCCTTGAGGAATCTCCATACTGTCTTCCACAATGGTTGAACTAATTTACACTCCCACCAACAGTGTAAAAGTGTTCCTATTTCTCCACATCCTCTCCAGCATCTGTTGTTTCCTGACTTTTTAATGATTGCCATTCTAAGAGGCATGAGATAGTATCTCATTGTGGTTTTGATCTGCATTTCTCTAATGACCAGTGATGATGAGCATTTTTTCATAAGTTTGTTAGCTGCATAAATGTCTTCTTTTGAGAAGGGTCTGTTCATATCCTTCACCCATTTTTTGATGGGGTTGTTTGTTTTTTTCTTGTAAATGTGTTTAAGTTTTTTGTAGATTCTGGATATTAGCCCTTTGTCAGATGGATAGATTGTAAAAATTTTCTCCCAATCTGTAGGTTGCCTGTTCACTCTGATTATAGTTTCTTTTGCTGTGCAGAAACTCTTTAGTTTAATTAGATCCCACTTGTCTATTTTGGCTTTTGTTGCTGTTGCTTTTTGTGTTTTACTCATGAAGTCTTTGCCCATGCCTATGTCCTGAATGGTATTGCCTAGGTTTTCTTCTAGGGTTTTTATGGTGTTAGGTCTTACATTTAAGTCTTTAATCCATCTTGAGTTAATTTTTGTATAACATGTAAGGAAGGGATCCAGTTTCAGCTTTCTGCATATGGCTAGCCAGTTTTCCCAGCACCATTTATTAAATAGGAAATCATTTCCCCATTGCTTGTTTTTGTCAGGTTTGTCAAAGATCAGATGGTTGTAGATGTGTGGTGTTATTTCTGAGGGCTCTGTTCTGTTCCATTTGTCTATATCTCTGTGTTGGTACAGGACCATGCTGTTTTGGTTACTGTAGCCTTGTAGTATAGTTTGAAGTAAGGTAGAGTGATGCCTCCAGCTTTGTTCTTTTTGCTTAGGATTGTCTTGGCTATGTGGGCTCTTTTTTTGTTCCATATGAAATTTAAAGTAGTTCTTTCCAATTCTGTGAAGAAAGTCAGTGGTGGCTTGATAGGGATAGCACTGAATCTATAAATTAGTTTGGGCAGTTTGGCCATTTTCACAATTCTTATATCAGACAAAACAAACTTTAAAGCAAAGCAGTTAAAAAAGGCAAGGAGGGACATTATATAATAATAAAAGGACTAGTCCAACAGAAAAAATCACAATTCTAAATATATATGCACCTAAAACTGGAGCTCCCAAATTTATAAAACAACTACTAGACTTAAAAATTAGATAGACAGCAACAAAATAATTGTCGGGGACTTTAATACTCCACTGATGGCACTAGATAGGTCATCAAAACAGAAAGTCAACAAAGAAACAATGAACCTAAACTATACCCTACAACAAATGGACTTAACAGATATTTACAGAACATTCTACCCAACAACTTCAGAATATACATTCTATTCATTAGCACATGGAACATTCTCCAAGACAGACCATATGATAGGCCACAAAACGTGTATCAGTAAATTTAAGAAAATCGAAATTATATCAAGTACTCTCTTAAACCATAGTGGAATAAAGTTGGAAATCAACTCCAAAAGGAACCCTCAAAACCATGCAAATACATGGAAATTAAATAATGTAGTCCTGAATGATCCTTGGGTCAACAATGAAATTCATATGGAAATTAAAATAATTATTTGAACTGAACAATAATAATGACACAACCTATGAAAACCTCTGGAATACAGCAAAAAGCAATGCTAAGAAGAAATTTAGTAGCATTAAATGCCTACATCAAAAAGTCTGAAAGAGCACAAATCTAAGATCACACCTCACAGAACTAGAGAAACAAGAGCAACCCAAACCTAAACCCAGCAGAAGCAAAGAAATAACAAAGATCAGAGCAGAACTAAATGAAATTGAAACAAAAAAATACAAAAGATAAATGAAACAAAAAGCTGGTTATTTGAAAAGATAAATAAAATTGATAGACCATTAGCAAGATTAACCAAGAAAATAAGAGAGAAGATCCAAATAAACACAATTAGAAACAAAATGGGAGATATTACAACCAACACCACAGAAATACCAAAGATCATTCAAGGCTACTATGAGCACCTGTAAGTGCATAAACTAGAAAACCTAGAGGAAATGGATAAATTCCTGGAAATATACAACCCTCCTAGATTAAACCAGGAAGATACAGAATCTCCAAACAGATCAATAACAAGCAGCGAGATTCAAATGGTAATTTAAAAATTGCCAACAACAAAAAATGTCCAGGACCCAACGGATTCACAGGTGAATTCTATCAGACATTCAAAGAAGAATTGATACCAATCCTATTCATACTATTCCACAAGATAGAAAAAGAGGGAATCCTCCCTAAATCATTTTATAAAGCCAGACTAATACCTTAATACCAAAACCAGGAAAGGATATAACAACAAAAAAAAGAAAACTACAGACCAATATCCCGTAAGTAGGACATAGATGCAAAAGTCCTCAACAAAATACTAGCAAACTAAATCCAACAGCATATCAAAAAGATAATCCACCATGATCAAGTGAGTTTCATATGAGGGATGCACAGATAGTTTAATATATTTAACTCAATAAATGTGATACACCACATAAACAGAATGTAAAACAAAAAATCACATGATCATCTCAATAGACGCAGAAAAAGCATTTGACAAAATCCAGCATTCCTTTATGATTAAAACCCTCAGCAAATTTGCATAGAAGGGACATACCTTAAGGTAATAAAAGCCATCTACAACAAACACATAGCCAATATTATACTGAATGGGGAAAAGCTGAAACATTCCCCCTGAGAACTGGAACAAGATAAGGCTGCCCACTTTCACCACTTCTATTCAACATAGTACTGGAAGTCCTAGCCAGAGCAATCAGACAAGAGAAAGAAATAAAGGGCATCCAAATTGGTAAAGAGGAAGTCAAGCTGTCCCTATTTGCTGATGATATGATTGTATACCTAGAAAACTCTGAAGACTCTTCCAAAAAGCTCCTAGAACTGGGAAATGAATTCAGCAAAGTTTTAGGATACAAAATTAATGTACACAAATCAGTATCTCTGCTGTACACCAACAGTGACCAAGCTGAGATCAAATAAAGAACTCAACCCCCTTCCCAATAGCTGTAAAAATAAATAAATAAAATATTTAGGAATATACCTAACCAAGGAAGTGAAAGACCTCTACAAGGAAAACTACAAAACACTGCTGAAAGAAATCATGGGCAACACAAACAAATGGAAACACTTCTCATGCTCATGGATAGGTAGAGTCAGTATTGTGAAAATGACCATACTGCCAAAAGCAGTGGACAAATTCAGTGCAATTCCCATCAAATTACCAGCATCATTCTTCACAGAACTAGAAAAAATATCCTAAAATTAATATGGAAGCAAAAAAGAGCCCACATAGCCAAAGCAATACTAAGAAAACAGAACAAATCTGGAGGCATCACATTACCTGACTTCAAACTATACTACACAGCCATAGTCATCAAAACAGCATCGTAGTGGTATAAAAATAGGCACATAGGTGAATGAAACAGAATAGAGAACCCAGAAATAAAGCCAAACACTTAGAGCCAACTTATCTTTGACAAAGCAAACAAAACCATAAAGTGAGGAAAGGACACTCTATGTACAAAAAATGGTGTTGGGATAATTGGCAAGCCACATGTAGAAGAATGAAACTGGATTCTCAGCTCACGCCTTGTACAAAAATTAACTAAAGATGGATCAAAACTTAAATCTAAGACCTGAAACCATGAAGATTCTAGAAGATTACATTTAAAAAAAAAAAAAAAACCCTTCTAGACATTGGCTTAGGCAAAGACTTCATGACCAAGAACCCAAAAGCAAATGCAACAAAAACAAAGATAAATAGATGGGACTTAACTCAACTAAAAAGTTTCTGCACAGCAAAATAAATAATCAGCAGAGTTAACAGACAACCCACAGAGTGGGAGAAAATCTTCACAATCTATACATCTGACAAAGGACTAATGTCCAGAATCTACAAAGAACTCAAACAAATCAGCGAGAAAAAAACAAACAATCCCGTCAAAAAGTGGGCTAAGGACACGAATAGACGATTCTCAAAAGAAGATACACAAATGGCCAACAAGCATATGGAAAAATGCTCAACATCACTAATTATCAGGGAAATATAAATCAAAACCACAATGCAATACCACCTCACTCCTGCAAGAATGGCCATAATAAAAAATAAAGAAATAATAGATGCTGGTGTGGATGCAGTGAAAAGAGAACACTTTTACACTGTTGGTGGGAATGTGAACTAGTACAACCACTGTGGAAAACAGTGTGAAGATTCCTTAAAGAAGTAAAAGTACATCTACCATTTGATCCAGCAATCCCACTACTAGGTATCTATCCAGAGGAAAAGAAGTCACTATATGAAAAAGATACTTTCATACACATGTTTATAGCAGCACAATTTGCAATTGCATATATATGGAAGCAGCCCAAATGCCCATCAATCAATGAGTGGATAAAGAAAATGTGATATGTGTATATATACATATATATGTATATAATATATATGTGTGTGTGTGTGTGTGTGTGTGTATATATATATATATATACACACACACACCATGGAATACTACTCAGCCATAAAAAGGAATGAAATAATGGCATTCACAGCAACCTGGATGGAACTGGAGACTATTATTCTAAGTGAAGTAACTCAGGAATGGAAAACCAAACATCGTATGTTCTTACTCATATGTGGGAGCTAAGCTATGAGGACACAAAGGCATAAGATACATTTGGCTTTGGGGACTTGGGGGAAAGGGTGGGAGGGGGTGAGGGATAAAAGACTAGTCACTGGGTAGAGTGTACACTGCTCGGGTGATGGGTGCACAAAAATATCGGAAATCACCACTAAAGAATTTATTCAGGTAAACAAAAACCACCTGTTCCCCAAAAACGTATTGAAATTAAATTTAAAAAAGTGAATGTATTTATTGCCACAGATTTGTACAAGCAAAAATGATTAAAATGGTAAATTTATTTTATGTATATTTTACCACAATGAAAAAAGAGTTTGTTAGAAATCCAAATTGAAATTTTAGTATAAGGGAAAAATAATAATTTAACAAAAAAAAGCAATTAAAAATTGAAGCCTGTTTTGTGGTAGAACTAAACCAATATGGAAGTCAGCTATATACATCTGTTAATAAAAGTTGGGTTGATAAGGTAAATAAAAAGCAATAATAGGAGCAAACACTTAGTAAGCACTTGCTGTGTTCCAAGTACTTTACAAACATTATTTAATTTTCACAACCACCTGTGGGGAAGCTACTGTTATTATCCCCAATATACAGATGAGGAAAGTGAGGCTCTCTGTTGAGACCAGGAAGTTCACTGTGTTGCCTCTAAAACACAGTCTCAGCTTGGCACAGTGGCTCATGCCTATAATTTAAGCACTTTGGGAGGCTGAGGCCAGACGATTGCTTCAGGCCACAAGTTCAAGACCAGCCTGGAAAAAATAGGGAGACCCTGTATCTACAATTTAAAAAAAAAAAAATTAGCTGTGCCACAGTGGTGCACTCCTGTAATCCCAGCTATTTGAGAGGCTGAAGCAAGAGGATTGCTTGAGCCCAGGAGATGCAGGCTGCTGTGGGCTGTGGTCATGCCACTGCACTCCAGCCTGGTAACAGAGCAAGACCCTGTCTCAAAAATAAATAAAACAATAAAGAAATAAAGAAATAACGGCCTCTACCTTTGAGCAGATCACAATCAACAAAGAGAAGCCTATAGGCAATGATAAAACTCTACAACATCATACATGTTGCAAGGAATGTAGGTATGAAATGCTACAATAGAACAGACGAAGATGCAATTTCAGTTGACCCTGGAACCATATGGGAGTTAGGGTTGCCAAGCCCCCACACAGTAAAAATCAGCATATAACTTTTCAGTCCCCCAAAACTTAACTACTAATAGCCCGCCATTGACCAGAAGCAGTACTGAGAACATAAACAGTCAATCAACGTGTATTTTGTATGTTATATGCATTATATACTGTATTCTCACAATAAAGTACAATAAAGTATGCCAGGAAAAATACAATATTATCAAGAAAGTCACGAGGAAGAGAAAATACATTTACTATACCATACTGCATTTATCAATACCGTAAGCTTGCATCATCTGTTTAAAAGATGAATCGTCTGTCTGAAATAGTGGGCCACTGCAGCTGCAGACCTCAATCTACAGTACATATCAAGCAATCAACTTTTTCTTGTAGTGTCTTGACTTTTCTCTGCTTCTTGGGAGCACTTCCAGCATGACTAATGGCACTTCGTGTGGATCTCCTGGTGTTATTCAAGGTTTACAGCATTGCACTATATGTGATGAAAAACATGTAAGAACAACAAGGATCACTTTTTACTGTGATCTGCAATTAACTGGAGAGAGGATCTGCTTACTTGAAGATGATTAGCATCACATGGCATTTTAAGGAACACATAATACTTGAGTTCACTACAAGAACAACAGGAAGTTGGCTACAAAATATTACAGCAGTACAGTGTGTACTACAATTAATTTTATGCAGTCATGATTTAATACTGCATCATTACATCTGCTTACATTTCTCTCAACTGTGAATGGTGCCATGTATGGTCTGTTTGTGCATAAGTTTTGATAAATTTTAACTTTTTATAATAGATTTGTGTATTTTTATGGGAGTAAATGATAAAATATATGAGTATCTACATATATTTTATGCATTCATAACATATCTTTTTGGTTTTTTTTTAAATATTTCTAGGCAACATGGTTCATCTCCGAGTTTTCTTGCCCGTGTTCACTGAGGAGAAATTTTGTGTAGAAGAGTGGTAGAGTTGATGTATGAGAATTATTGGGAATGTGTAGTGAGAAGGAAGGACAGGACTGAAAAGATCTAGAAAGCTTAAGAGAAGGGCTGCTTAGTTCAACTCAACAATTGTTAAAGATCCGATTTCCATATTTGCCACCAGAATTTTCACATGACACTCCCTTTGAGAGACTACATTAATTGTGGAGTTTATTTGGCTTTAAGATTCCAAGAAGATTAAAGCCAAAGATTAAACTACTCTATTTATGTTGGCCAAATAGATGGGTGGGTGGATGGATGAAGGGATGTTGAATGTATGGATCATAGATGAATGAATGGATAGTTGAAGGGATGTTGGATGGATGGATGGAGCTAGATGGAAGGATGGCTAGACTATTGCTAGACTGAGAAAAAGGGAAAAAATCTGAGCTTCATCTGCTTGTTTCCTGATTGTTTTTGAAGTTCAGGTAGACCTGCCTCAAGACATCATGAAATACTTCCTGGTTATCTTCCACTTCTTTAGTTACGTTTTAAATGTACCTAACAGTGATACAAATGCTGCATTTAGCTTAGTTTTAATACATTTGAATGATGTTAATTCTCACTGTGAAAGTTTAAGCTACATTACAAGTCGGTTTGTAGTCAGCTGTACTAGTAACTGTCTTAGAATTTGGCAACTGGCGAACAACTAACTCCACAGAACCCACCTTTACCCTTGTCCCAACCAAATTGCAGCATGAACTAGTGATGTGGTCAAAGCCAGTTGTTTGAAATGACTGATTCAGTGGAAACAAGACATTTCACTCATTAGCATATATATGCAACACATATAAATTGATTACCTACTGCAAGACATTTGTCTCACATAGCTCCTATGTTTGGGGAGGTCACAGTCTAGTGAAATAGATATGTGGAACAAGGAACTAGAATACAGTAAGTGAGGACTAGATTGGAAGTAGGTAGAGAGAGCTAGGCAAGTCTAGAGCAAGGGGTGATGAGCTAGAGAGGGTCAGAGAAGGCTTTGTATGGGAAAGAGGTACTGGGAATCCCTGGAAACCAACCCTAAAAGATTAGGCATCCTCCTGTAGAGAAAAGGAAACAAATGAAGGGATTCTTTGAGCAGAAAACAGAAGCAACATATATTTTAACACTTTCTGGTTGATGCTGGCCCATCATCATGCTTAGTGACTGTAGTGACTAAATGTCTATGGTTAAATCAGTTCTGATTTCCAGACATTTGGTGAACAAAATCAGAGTTGGGAGCAGCTTTTCCTTTATTGTTATTTGTTTGATTGTGTACTTGTTGTTTCTTTTTGCCTCCAATACAATTAATGTCTTCATCTTTCTCAGCCTACTTTGACTTTTCAGCAGCGGACAGAACATTGTCTTATTTAGGGGTTACTATCGCAACCTCATTTTCAACTTTTGCCCTCTCTTCCTCTCAGGTGCAAGAGAACTTAACCATTTAGGGACCCATGGATGGAATTCTGTGGGTCTATGAACTGGGATTTGTATTTTTACTAATATCTAACTGAAAGTTCGCTTTTCCCTCGATTACCAATGTAGGCAACAAACAACAGTATTAGCAAGAGTTGTGATTTTATCACCAATAGAAATCATATTTTCCTGTAACATTACAGCTGTGGCTGATATCTTGAAATATCATTTGTGTGCATCACTATTTCAAAATTACAGTAGTTATGAGACCCACTACTGTAACTTGTTAATGAAGCACATAAATGACTACATCACAAATCTTTAAAAGGTATTTCAATATTGTTCGTTTCCTTAGTAATCTTATATATTTAATTTTATACATTTAAAGACACTGTTTTGAGAGGGATTTACTGGCTTCATCGGGGGGGGGCCATAGCACAAAAACGGTTAAGAGGCTCTACACTGCATTTCCTATAATTGCTTGTTCTAGAAAGTAAGGAATAACACATTTCTTTTCGGCCACCATGTTGGCAGCTTTCATTCAGAAACTTTCCCAAGCTTGCAAACATTTAGATCAATGCTCTTGAAGACCATTACATCTTGGTTGCATTTGTGTAACTATAGTTTTTTAAAAAAAGGAACAGTATGTGCAAACTCTGGTTTTCAGCCAAGCCTTATTCTTTAGGGCACCAGACCTCTGGGTGTAAGATAATCCATGTATTGCTCTACTTGCAGCTACTGTTCCTGTTATTTGCAGGGACAGCCAGAAATTGCGATTTGGGTAGCTCACCATATTGCATTTAACCATTCTTCTTCCCAGGATGACCTGTGAACTATGTACTTGTTTAGATCAAATAAAGATAATGAAAAACAAAACGAAAACTGCCCAATGCTGAGCACAGACGAGGCAGGCACTTGCAGACCCTTATTAGAAAAGAAAGAGGCATGGAAGACATGTAAATTTCATCTGATGGGGGCAATTTTGCTCCGTTTCCCTTTCTCCTGATTACTGAAGTGAAGGGAGAAGGGAGGAAGATTGGCTCAATTGTCAAGGAAATGAGGTAGTGTGGGTCAGCTCACGGGTAACTCAGGCCCTAATGAGGTAGGGTCTTAATGAGCCAGATCTTCCTCCTTGTCCTCTTCTTAAAGGGCTCTTCATAGGCTCATTGTCACTTTGTCTCCCATGCTTATGTACTTGTCTTCTTTCCTCTCATTACTAACCCGCAGGAAGGTACACTTGGGCGTATACGTCAGTGTATGACTCACACAGAGGATTTGAGATGTGATATACATACACAGTTTCACTTGATTTATTATCAGCAGATTTAGATATGCTGGCCCTGAAACATCCCAAATCTATAGAGTGAAAGAGAGCCTGGTAGAGCTCACACATTTACACCCCCCCCCCCCTCTGTACACACAGGGGCAACACACACACACACACATTCTTTATGGCCATAGCCCTCTACACATCTGTGTCACAAACAGCTGTGACGAACCAAATCTTCCCACCCATCACCTACTTCTGTGAGAGGTGTTACTTGTCCAAGCACTCATGTCTGTGAGGAGCATGCATTTCCAAATGTGCTGTGCCCCTCCTCTCCCTCCTCCTCCTCCAACTCTACAGATCCAAACACACACGCAGGTATTCATAATGCACAGGCCTAAATGTCGAGGTCAGGTATCCTTTGCCTCACAGGCACTGTACAGATCTGCAAGATCCCAGATTGACTGCACTCACCTTGCTGTCGCTGCTGACTCAATGAAATGGAACTTGCCCTAATTTGTTTTTAATTTTGGTAGACATCTGAGCTGGAAAAGGAAGAACTCAGGTGGACCCCCTTGATAAGACTTTTCTCAGCATTTGGGAATGCAGCTCCCTTGGCTAAGCTAGCCAGCTATATAGTTACAGGAAAGGCTGGGGTGTCTGCCACCCACGCTTTTTAAAATGATTCCCCAACACCAAATTAGCCAACTGCGCTTAAGTGATTCCTATTTGACTAATTGCTTTTAAGGAGTCTGTTAAAACCCCTCACTTACTCCAGCCCACACTCCGTTAGACATTGCAAAACAGCACTATGGTTGGGGCAGTGGCTGGGAAGCAGCTATGGTTGCTAGGATGGAGACAGCCTGGTGTGATGGCTTGGGTGGGCCCATGTTGTTTTTATTATTATTATTTTGCAATTATGTGAGAGGAGCATTATCTCATATACTTTTAAAAAAAGAATCCCACTGTCTCATCCCTTAGGTCATTCCTGTGCCATCACTCCAGCAAAACTGTGTACTCTTTATTTCAGTTTCAAACTCTTGTCTCCCCTCTCCCTGCCATACACACAAACACACAAGTGTGTGTGCACAATTCTACCATACAGTTCTTCTTCTTTATTTTATTTCTGCATTTTGTTTTCCATGAGGAAGGCAGCTAGAGAGTGAAACTGAAGGATGGCTTATTTTCTGGGTGATAGTCACAGTAACCTACTTGAAGGGTTAAACTATGCCCAAAGGGAGAGAAGCTCCCTCAGAGGGGTTGGGGGTCGGGGAAAGAGAGAGGAAAAAAAAAACAGTGAGAGATAGAGAGACAGAGAAACTGAAAAGGAAAAATCCCAGAGGAGATTTTTGAAAAGATGATCCTGAGAGCAAATGGAGGTCACCTTCCATAAGCAAGACTATGGCCCACTGCTTCAATGACCACATTGTCATTGCTTCTTCACTCCTCCCCTTCTGACAGTGTATAAAATCCAGCTTTTACATAAGCTTCTTTGGCTGGTTTTTTAGTCAACCTCTTTATTACACAGTGATGCTTCTGTTTCAGTCCTTCAGTAATTCCCCAGGTCCGAACCAGTATATTACAAAGGGCCAAAGGATGGGCTTGCTGTCACCAGTTATCTGGTCTTTTCCCCATGACAACATCTGCATCCTGTCTGAGGTGCTGCACCCCCTTGAAACTGACCTTGACAGATGTGTTAGGACTTGTAGTGTAGGGGAATGACCTTCAGACTAACAGATAAGAGACCTAAGTTCAATTCCACCTCTGCTGATAACTATATGACCTTAGGCAAGTCTACTCTTCTCTGGGCCTTACTTTCTCATCTTTTAATAGAAATGGTGGCTGGGCGCAGTGGCTCATGCCTGTAATCCCAGCACTTTGGAAGGCTAAGTTGGGTAGATGGCTTGAGCTCAGGAGTTCAAGACCAGCCTAGGCAGCTAGAGATGGAGAAACCCCATCTCTACCAAAAATACAAAAATTAACTAGGCATCATGGTGTCCAACTGTTGTCCCAGCTACTTCAGGGGCTGAGGTGGAAGGATGGCTGGAATCCAGAAAGTCAAGGCTGCAGTGAGCCAAGATTGCACCACTGTACTCCAGCCTAGGTGACAGAGTGAGACCCTGTCTCAAAAAAAAAAAAAAAAAAAAAAAAGAAAGAAAGAAAGAAAGGGTAATATCTGCCTTGCCAACCTCATTGCTTTGTTGTGAGGCTCAACTAAGATGTCAGAAAACCATCCTGAAACACAAACAGTGCTGTGATAATGTATGTACTTGTGGTCAACAAAAGTCAAGGATTCTGCCTCTTGTTTCAATTCTGCACTCTGCGGGGACTTACCCAAATCTCTAAGCCTCAGTTTGTTCACCATTAAATAGCCATTACAATGCCCAGAGGGAGTTGTAAGCATTTGGCTGGATTTTTCCAAACCACCTGTTGTTCTTTACTATGGGTAGCTGATGCCATGCTGGGGACTGAATGGTGCCTGGCATGAGAGCAGGGTGGAAGTGGTGTGGTGTGCCAGCAGGCAGAGGCTGTGGTCACGGCTGTGAAACATTATTAGCTGGATGTTTCCAGGTTTTCCTAGAGAGAGAAAGAGAATAGAAAGAAAATTCTTTAAAAATAGAACTTTAAGTGCTGTGCAACTACATGATATTATGTTTTAGTCCCTCTCATTTATTATTCTTAACTCTGTGTTGGCACCATGTTAAGTTCCGTACATACCGTATGTCATTCCATCTTTGCTTCAGCCCTTGAGGGAAGTATTAAATAGATGAGAAAATTGAAGTTTGGAGAGAAAGTTTAAGTAGGCTTCTCAAGATTAGCTTGTTTAGAATTGGCAAAGTCTTACTCCAAAGTCTAAGATCATCTTGAGAGATGGATAACAGTAGCCCCAATTTACAGGTCAGGAGACTGAAACAGAGAGGTAAATAACTTTCACAAAGCTAAACAATCTAAACGGCCAGTCAATGGAAGAGACTGATGCCAAAGCCCATTCTTGTTTTCCCTACAATGTAAAATGTGGACCTTGGGCTCCCAGTGTATTGCTAAATCCATCAGTTCGTCAGTCTCTAGGCAGCCATTTCCTGAACCTGTACTGCAGGGGGCTTGTTGAACACAGACCACAGTCCAATTGAGACACTAGGAATTACATGAGGCTAAGCTCAACTGTCCAAAATAGCATGCTGAGTCTATTAAGTAGGTAGATAGGTTTGTGGCCCCAACCACAGCTGTTTCCTCACACAAGCGCAAAGCACACCATTATGTGAGAAATGGTCTAAATGTGTTGTAGGCCTTTTATGCTTTGTATTAGTCCATTCTCATGCTGCTATGAAGAAATATCCGAGACTGGGTAATTTATTTTAAAAAAGACGTTTAATTGACTCACAGTTCCACGTGGCTGGGAAGGCCTCAAGAAACTTACAATCATGGTGGAAGGCACCTCTTAACAGTGCAGCAGGAGAGAGAATAAGAGTTGGACGAAGGGGGAACCCCCTTATAAAACCATCAGATCTTGTGAGAACTCACTCTCACGAGAACAGCATAGGGGAAACTGCCCCCCATGATTTAATTATCTCCACCTGGTCCTGCTCTTGACATGTGGAGATTATTATATCAAGGTGAGATTTGGGTGGGCACACAGAGCCAAATCATATTAGCTTATTACCAATTTCTTTACAGAAATCTTGTCCAATTTATAGTAACCACGCATGAGAGTGCCCATTTGAGACTCCTTGCCATCATTTAGTCCCCCAATTAAAAAACCTCTTATTTGATGGGTAGAATTTATATCTGACTGTTGAGTCATTTTTATGTGTTTTATCACTAGGTAAAAGTTGAATGGTTTTTACATACTCATTAGCAATTTACAATTCCTCCTTTAGATATTGTTTGAATCTTTTGCCCATTTAACCATTAGAGTCTTAGGTTTTGTTTGTTTGTTTGTTTTTGAGCCAGAGTCTCGCTCTGTCACCCAGGCAGGAGTGCAGTGGCATGATCTCTCTTCATTGCAACCTCTGCCTCCGAGGTTCAAGTGATTCTCCCGTCCCAGCCTCCCGAGCAGTCGGGATTACAGGCTTGCACCACCATGCCCGGCTAGCTTTTGTATTTTTAATAGGGACAGAGTTTCACCATGTTGGCCAAGCTGATCTCAAACTCCTGACCTCAAGTGATCTGCTCACCTCAGCCTCTCAAAGTGCTGGGATTACAGTCATGAGCCACCGCACCCAGCCAAGTCTTAGTATTTTTCTTAACAAATTTATAAGCTCTTTATATATGAAGGCCATCAACTCTCTCTCATGTTGTGGTGACTATTTTTTAAAGCTTACTGACTCCCTACAAATAGTTTGAAATTGAGAGGATTTCCTTTTGGGATTTGTTTGGGTTGCTGTGAATGGCTTTTTTAGCCTTCTCACATTCCTTGTTCATTCAAAAAGTGGTCTCTCCTTGGTATTGTGGCTTTACCACTCAAAGAAAAGCAAGTGTTTCAGTTCTGGGCAGAAATAGCATGAATATTCTCTTCCATTTAATTATAGAGACTCAGCGTAACCCTGGCAAGAAACTAAATCGAGCCCATCAAGTAGCAGACAGTGAAGCCCAACTGTATTCCTAGTATAGTGCCTGTTACATAGTACATGCTGATGAAAAGTTTGTTGTAAAATTAAAGCATGCATGAATCTCTCCCCAAGAACCATGTATTATCAGTTATAGCTTCATGTCTCATCACCTCAGTTATGAGGCAAACTATCTTCTTTTTTCTCTTGAACTCTTCATTTTCAATATTTAAAAAACCTGATTATATCAGGAACAGGGTATCTATAGGTATTCATAGACCTTTAACACTAATAATTTCCCTTTCATGAAGGGGCTCATAAGGTTCCCCAGGTTTCTTGTGAATATTATGGAGAGGCTTGCAACATAGTGATTACAATCCCAGGCTTTAGTGACAAAAAGATGGGAGTTCAAATCCAATTCTGCAATTTACTGGCTGTTTGGATGTTGACAAATTATTTGACCTCCCTATGCTTCAACCTTTATATATGCGAAATGAAGATGATAGTAGCCCCAAACTCACAGGGTAGGGGTGATTCTGAGGGTTAAGTGAAATAATGTATGCAAAGCATTAGGCATGGAATAAATAAGCACTCATTTAATGGTAGCTACAATTATTATCAACAACAATGTATTATATGTTGGGGGCAGGAAGCAAGGATCAGGTTAGTATCAGGGACTATAGCATAAAGGGCATTGAATGTGAAGTCCCAACACATAGATTCACGTTCAAATTCTATTATCACCCTGTGACTTTGGAGAAGTTCCTTTTCTTTTGTGGACCTGGTACTTTGACAGTAAGTGTCCTGCCATCCTCTGCTCACCTGGGCTGGGATACCATCCCCACCCTTCTTACAGAAGCAATGGCTTCAGCCCTTGAATCTGCCTTGCAGTCAAGCATGATAAAATCCCTTCTGAGGTTAAGTATAATGAGGTGTATGGGACTCCAGGAAGAGTAGGTACTAAGGTGGGTGCAGTTTATAAGGAGGTAGACAGGTTTTACCCAGTAAAAGAGCTTTTCACAGTGTAGTGGTTAAATGCATAGTGTCAGAAGCCACATTGCCCAGGTCAGAATCCTGACTCTGTCATTTACTAGCTGTGTTGACCTTAGGCAAGTATTTTAGCCTCTCTGACACTTAGTTTTCTTACCTGTGACATGAGGATAATAATAGTATCTACATCATAGGATTGTTATGAAGATTAAATCTTTAATGTTTATAATTTGCTTAGATCAGTATCTGACATATGTAAACCACAATATAAGAGTTTTAAATAACAAAATAGATAAAAATAAGAGCTAATTAAGAATTGGAGGGAGTTCTTTGATGGGTAGTGAGTTTCCTTTCACTCTCAGGACATCATCAGAGGCTGGAGGTATTAAATATATTCAAGTACCAAGAGAGGATTGGACAAGATAAACTTGATCATCACTTCCTGATCAAAAGTTCTATGACTTGCTTTCCAAGGTCACCATGGCAGACTTAGACCCAACTTAAGCCATAACTTTTCAGTAGATATTTTTCCTCCTCTGCTGCTGTCACCCTCATTTACACTTATGTTTTCTTGGATGACGTTTTAAAATTGATCAATACAGTTCACAGGTATGAAGGGCAGCTTAAACCTGCCACCTTTCCCTTGCTCACAAAGCAGCTATTACTTTGAAAGCCAGTTTTACTTTCTGCCTTTTTGTCAGATCTTAGCCAAATTTGATTGACAAGAGGCTTTTGGTGAAACTGTTTCATTCGTGTGCTGGATGTCACTTGCTGACTTACAGTCTCCTCATTTGTGAGGTCCCTGATGCTATTAAATGAGAGGAATTATCATGTCATAAAACGAATGCCATCAGCTAGTCAGTTTTATATCTGACCTAGCCGTACCTGCATCTGCCGTTTGACTTTAGCCTCTTATTTGGGCAGAGAATAGCATCCATTCATCCACCCTCCACCACCTGTCACTCTCACTAAAGACCAGAAGAAGTCTGCCTCCAGGTGAGGTTTCTCAGTGATGGACTGATAGAAAGAGTGCTGGAGTTACTCTAAGCTCAGCAGACCAGGCTAATGCTTTAATAGACCATGTAGACAAAGGGCAGTGAAAGAACTAGGGCAGAAATGATTTTTTACTTGGAGAATCAGACTAGATTGTAGCCCACACAGATGCAGCCTCCTGAATGATTGGAGGAGTTTCAGTATTCCCAGCCCCGCCCTAGGCTGAAATCCAAACCGGGAAGGCAAGGCAAGGTGTGAGCACATAGGTGAAGGAATTTCCCTCAAGCAGAGGCCCAAGCTCAGAAGGGGTCCTGTGAGGCACATAATTCCTAGGGTCTTGGCTGAGGCAAGTCTGCCAACCCTGAAAAGCCAGGGGATTTCCTGCATGTTAGAGAATGGCTGAGGCCCTGGAGTATTTTAACCACTCCGGGAAAAGTAGATGGAGCAAAAAAAAAGAAAGAAAAGAAAAAAAAGAAAAAAGAAAGAAAGAAAAAAAAATGTCTCCAAGACACCATCAGAGAAGTAGAAGGTGGAGGTTTCCCTGAACAAGAAGACTCAACCTGGTTCCAGAGAGACTGCCACTCAGCAACTGCAAGTATGGCCTTGGAATCGGAGAGAATTGGGTTCATGTCCTGGCTTAGCCAAGTTCCACCGAATGAGTTACTTAAACTCACCAAGCTTCGATTTCCCCTTCTCTAAATTACAGATACTAATAAAAGCCCCTGATTCATTGGGTTGTTGTGACAATTACATTATACAGAATGTAGGTAAAGCACTTAGCACTCTTGGCAAAAACTAAGTGCCCAGTAAATATTAACTATTTTAATCATTATCATCATAATGGATCAATTACTGGAAACAGACAAATATAACTTTAAGAAAATATAGATACATTTTATATACTTTTCAATGCATACTATATTTCCTAATAAAACCACTATTTAAAAAAGGAAAAAGAAAAGCAGTATGACAGAGTGGTTAAGAATGTATGACAAATCATGGTTCACACTCCCAGCTTGACCACCTATCCCTGTGAGTGTCTAGGTAAATCACTTGGCCTCTTGAGGCTCATAGGACCAACCGTGCAGGATATTGTCAGAATTAAATGAGGAAACCCCCATAAAGTGTTTAGTATAGTGCCCTTCACAGAACAAACTAAGATTTATTTCTAGTTATTATCATTATGGGTTTTCCTCTGCAACTCTCAGCCCTCTTGTGTTCCACTTGATTCTACCAGTCTTTAGCCCATTATTACAAGCTGTACCAGAGGGAAGTTCAGAGTGACACTGGCGGTTTCCTGGGTGGGGGTAGTCGAGATTGAAACTATCAGGCCCTAGGGTATAATCCAGTGGTAGTGAAATGGGGTAAAGCATTGTTAGGAACCCAGCCTATTAACTAAAGGCACTGTGGCTTTAAAAGGTAATTGTTTTCCAGTGGCCTCCCAGAGCTGAGTCAGTTCCTCAGTGGACCCTGTATCACGATATAGCTCCTTTCTTCCAGCCCCCATCACAGCAGCCAATTCAACACATACACTCCTGGCTGACGCATTTGCCACTTTCTTCAAATATTTGCTAAAAGCTTCCCAAAGCAGGAAGCCTTGCGGTTGCAGAGCATTCTCTGAGAGAAATGAAGCAATGGTTTCTATGGCAACACTTTGGCACTTATTAGTGTTTGCGTAGGCACTGAGGCAAAAGCTGGGGTCCAGACAAGCCCTTGCTGGGAAGGGATGAGGAGAAGAGAGGGCTTGGGTTGCAAAATTGCTCTCACTTTGCCCTCTTGGTAGTCCTTAGGGACAGTCCTGGGGGAGTGTTTGGGGCACAATTTGGCCATATTCTTTTAGAGACAGTCTGAACTCTCCTGGGGCAGAGATTGCCTCACTCAGTACCACCTGTCTTTGCCACCAGGTTTAGCTTCCCCAAACACTCCTTCACTGTGCCACCCCTCTGCCCAAAAGCTTTGCTTCTTTTCCCCAGTGTCTATAGATCAAGTGCAAATCATGGCATTTGTGGCCTTCCACAGACTCCTTTTTTCAGAAGCTGTAGCTGCCTCCCTCACTGTACCCCCTGTGCCTTCTACTTCAGCAAGATGGTTCAACCTCATCCTACCTCCACTCCCTGTTACACTGCAGGTGTTTCTACTTCCCACCTCTCTTCCATACCATTCTCCTTGCTTGGACTTCCTGATACCATCGCCCATGTATCCAGGACTTGCCTTTCCTTCAAGACCTGTCTTAAGCCTCAGTTTCTTCAATAAACTTTATTGGACCACCCCAACTCAGTGGAATTCCATTCTCTGAATTGAGATTGTATTACTACTCAGATCTGTCATGCATTTGACACTTAAACACACACTGCCTTGTATGTTGTTTTATTACTGCATATATATACTTTTTTATATATGTGTGTCTTTATTACTCCATATATATTTCTTTATTACTGCATATATATGTGTCTCTATTCAACAAATAGATGTCTCTGTCTAGACAGTAAGCTTCTCCCCAAAAGGGGACTTTTAAAGTGTTTTTCTGTTTTTCCACAGTGCCCTGCTCATAATAAGAAATTAATTAGACATTATATGCACAGAGTTTAACCCGGTGCCTGGTATATAGTAAGTGCTGGAGAGATGTGTGGTACACTCGAATAGTTCTTGATTGATACCCTGTACCTCCATTGCCACTTCCACTCATGGGCTGCATATGGTGTCCCTGGACATTCATTTAGCCTTAGCCTTGGAGACTTCATGAGCCATTAGGTTGGCAAAACTCAGTGAGTGACCATTGGTCTTATCCACACCATCTCCTGCTGCCCACCCACTCACCACTGCAGCCCTCAGGACAGGCTGTGTCATTTTTAGAGCCCAGTGAAAAACAGAAATGTGAGGCCTCTTGCTGAAATAGTTAATTTCAAGACAGTGAGAGTAGAGCATTAAACCAAGGATAGGGCTCTTCAGAGTTGGGGCCCTGTACCACGGCACAGGCTATGTTGCACACCCACAAGGCCAGCCCTGCTCGCCATCCTACTTTTCTTGTGCTGTGTTCCAAGTTCCTGGCACAAGAGACAGGGGAAATCCACATGCGGCAACCACATATCAAATGGCTCTAGACTAACTGACCAAAATCCAATGATCCAAAAGTGAATTCATTGAATGGCCAAGTGTCCAAAAAACAAATTTGTGATGTCTGTCTTTTATTTTGCCCTGCCCTTGCCTTTGTCCAGGCTCTGCCCATGCCTCTGCCTGTGCCTACATCTACACTTTCATCTTCTCACTTCCCAGGTCTTAGCAAATTAAACTATAAAGGCAAGGCTGCATCTATTTTATGTCCCTTTCCCCTCATGTTCTGATTTCTTTTGAATCAGTCATGATTTCTTTGGGGGCTGAGGTGAGCAGCCACATGACCACTCCATACTTCACTCACGGGACAGCCAGACAGTAGAGATTAGTAAACATTCAAGAGTTAAAAGCTGAAGGCCAGGGGTGGTGGCTCACGCCTGTAATCCCAGCACTTTTGGGAGGCTGAGGAGGGAGAATCACTTGAGCCCAGGAGTTCGAGACTAGCCTGGGCAACATAGCAACACCCTGTCTCTACAAAAAAAAATGTAAAAGATTAGCCAGGTGTGATGGCACACACCTGTAGTCCAAGCCATTCAGGCAGCTGAGGCAGGAGGATTGCTTGAGCCCAGGAGTTTGAGGCTGCAGTGAGTTATGATTGTTCCACTACATTCCAGCCTGGGTGATAGAATGAGACCCTGTCTCAAAAAAAAAAAAATTAAAAGCTGTAAGCAGAGGATGTCATAGTCTTAAAATCATACTTTTACCCTGCTCATGGATAATATAAAACTGTAGGACAGTCTCACTCCGTTTCTTCAAACACAGTAAGCATCATTTTATAGTCTGTCTCTGGTATGTCCAACATCTGAAGTCTTTGAGGGTCTGTTTCTGCTGTTTGCTCTTTCTTTAGGCTCCTGGTCATGGTCTCTTATTTCCTTGTGTGTCTGGTTATCTTCATGTGCTAGTTGTTGTATTTGAAAAACTGTTTGTAGTAGTGATTTGAAGCCCAGAATAAAGTTATCTTTCTTCAGAGAGAGAATTTGTATTTGCTTTAGTGAGAATCCTGAGGCATTGCTAGTCTGGAGTAAATTTAAGTTTACTAATTAAGTTTTCCTAGACAGTATAAATGCAATCTGCTGCTCCCCAAGGTTCATATGTGGTTTACCCTTATTCTGCAGGTATAATCATTTGGAGCCCTAGTTTTCTGTGGGGAGCATTTCTTAGCAGACTTCTCACCTTCTATTGGATCTGGACTATGATTTCTGTCCCTCTTGACCCACAAGGTTTTCAATATTAAAGTTGAAATTTTCTGGCATGGAAAAATGCCCTTAGAGTGAAAGCAGCTACATCCATGCTTACTCATCTCTTTAGGTTCTCACTATCACTTCATTTTTGCCTAACAATACTTAAATACCTTGTTAGTAGTTCTTTATTGATTTTAAGAAGATTTTTAAAAAACAGATTTTCTGATTTCCAGTGGCTTCAACCATTATAAGAAACCCAAAGTATGTCACATGCAATTCTCTCATCATGCTTTGAAGTAGGCAGGTAGACTGGGAGGCTAAAACTATACATATTTTGTAGATGGGAAAATTCCATGAAGTTACTTGCCCAGAGCCAGACAGTGAATTAGTGACAGATCTTGAAAGAGAAATCAGGCCCCACATGTTACCATCACATTCTCAAATGATGAAGAAGTATTATTTCCCCTACTTATGCCAAATGCTGGGAGGATGGCCTTTGGTTGCTCCTGCTTTTCCTTCCATCTTCTGTCATCATTTTATAGTCTGTCTTCTCCCAAGGGGAAACCTTGCTTTGTTCATTTGGTCTTTGTAGGAGACCCCTAGAAAAAGAGTTGGCAACTTTTGCAAAGCAGTGGTGTCAAGATTCCTGGTCTTCTCCTTTCCTTTATTCCCAAGTACCCTGGTCACTCCTGGGATGTTGCTTTAGAAACAGGGAGAGGGATGTGGCAGTGGGGCCTGATCAACAGCAAACACAGGTGCCTTCTTTGCTATGGTGGCGGCCTAATTACCATGAATGATCAACGAGGTCTCCTCTGCCGTCTGCCATTGTCTCCCATCTTCTAGTAGCAGTCCCTCAGGTGCAGCTTTAGAGAAGCTACATACCAGCATTCTGGAAGTGCTTTTACGCATGAGTGTTAATTTTTCCATCTGTCCTGTCATCTGTGACTACCAGAAGTTGATCTTGGAATGTGTTTAAGCAGGTTAGTGGAACAAAAACTCCAAGAAAACCTGACATTTTGGAATTGCCCATCTAAGTTGGATCATTGAAATTGTGAACCGGAGCCTTTTAGGGAAGGGGTTGGCATAAGAAACTCAGAAATGGCTGGGAGATGAAAGTTTCAGGCTATATGACCTATGACATGAAAGCTTACAGTGGTATACACAGCCTCTGCAAGAGAAGCCCAATGGACAGACATCCCAGTTACAGACCTCTCCAGACCTTTTCTCCTCCCCAAATGAAATTGACTTCCATCTTAGAGCTTAGGTACTGTTAGCTATTCTTCCCAAGTATCCTTGACAGATGCTACAGGTATAATCAGGTACAGGTGTCTGTCTGGAAAGATGCCAATAAGGGCAAGCAATTGGAAACGTTCCCAAAATGTATACAAAATTAACTTGGATGTCAATTTGAACGTGCTAAGGTGGTTTGACACAAGTGAAAGGCAGAACCATGCTACTAACACTTTCCACTATGTTATGGGCAGATATTGCCAGGTTGCCAGAATTATGTCATATTTTTATTTTCAACAGTTATATTTTCTGGCATTTTGAGCACAGCATTTCTATTGATATTTGAGAGGGATTGTGGATAATTTAGCATATGGTTATGGGTTTCTTTTTCATTTAAATAAGAGATTTCACTAAGCTTGCTATCTCCCTGTATGTGATGTGATTGCACTCACTGTCTGATGTTCTGATGTTTTTTTCCCCAGGATAAGGAGAAGGAAGCTAATAGGAAAGTTTATAAAGGAAGGCAATTAAAAAGTTGGATTTATGAAATAGAAGTTGGATCTATTCTGTTAAGTAAAGGATGCATGTCTTGCCAGCAGTCATGCCTAGTCATATACCTCCAGCAATAGAGGCTCTGTTGTCCTGAGCAACATTATTATCTTCTTCTAGGAAGTTATGGTCTCAGAATTCTAGGAAACTGCTTCCATGGCTGATTTCACTCCACCCCACCTGCCGTTTCCATGGACCATAGCGAGGCTAAGCTGTGGGTCAGTCAATAACCCTCAGCTGCATTGTTGATGTTGGTCTGGGGCTCCATTGGACAGAAAATGTTTGACACTGATCACCTCTATTTGACCCTGCTTCTGAGCTATTGTTTCTGCCATTTCCCCACTAATTCCAGGTAACCTAGCCTTCTCATTTACTGATCTAAGTTTCACTCTGTAATCTCATCGCTTATTGTTAACAAGAGCCACCTGGCTATCCTGCTTAACTGGGAGCGAGAGGAGAGCCTCGTCTGCTGGTGGGCAGAGAAACTTGTATGGGGGCTGAGGCTGGGAAAGGCAAGTAAGGTCATTTTCTGAGTGCTTACTATTTGCTGGGCACCGTGCTGGGTGCTTTACACATATTAACTCTACTCATTTGCTGTCAGCGAAAGGAAGGGTAGAAAAGGCTCAACCCTAAAGGATGAGAGGCTGAATTTGTGTTGTTGTTGTGTTTGTTTGTTTGTTTACAATAGATGGAATGGTATTGTGTAAGGGAGGGCTTACTCCACAAAGATTAAGGAGCCTATGGTCAAACAAGAGTATGACTTAAAACAAGTCATTTTCCTTTACTGAGTTTCAGTTTACCCCCCTGTAAAATGGCCACATAGTCTTTGCTCAGCTTACCATATATACTTGTTGTGAGGATACAAGTGATATAGAATGCTTAGAAAAGTATAAAATAAAATATTGCATAATGTCATGTGAGGCAATATAGAATAGTGGTTAAGAACCAGACTACAGATGGGGTGTAGGATTGCAAATCTCAGCCCAGCAACTTGCTACCTATGTAACCTCGGACAAGTCACTTAACCTCTATATGCCTTAGTTTCAACATCTGTAATGTAAGGATATGAATAGTACCTGTTCATGGGGTTTTTGTAAGGAAAAATAAGATAGTATGTGCAAAACATTCAGAATAGTACTAGCACACGATAAATGCTGCATAAGAACTGTTTATTCCAAATAATAGATAACTATGAATATTTTAGGCCCCTATCTTTCCCACATGCACTGTCTCAGTGTTGTAACCCTTAATGCAACAGAACTTGGCTAATGCTGCAAGTCCCGTTATATTGTACATAGCTCTCTGCATGCTAGGGCACATAACCCTGCCGTAGAACACACATAGGCCATAGCACTTGGCTATATAAGGAGGTGGGAGCTCAGTAATCCCAGTGGATGAGAGAAAGGCCTCTGTAAAACTGGATGGCCTCTGAGGTAAATGCCATAAAGGATTCATTTACATAAATTCAGAATGCTTCTTAACTTTTCAGAAACATGTTTCCTGCATTAAGTGAGATATATCTGTATATAGAGGAAGCTGCAGAGTTATAGCATCCCTCTACAACATTTATTGAGAGACAAAGAGGACTAATGCGTGAGGATGTGTGAGATAAAAAGAAGACTAAGACATAGTCCCCAACCTTAGAGAGTTGATCATTTAGTAGAGGAGATAAGACATATAGTCAAACTCAACATGTTGTAAGACAGAACCGTGTTATCAGAGTAAATGAGAACATACATATATCCTTTATAAGCTGGGAAGACTATATAAATGCCAATGGTTTTAGGTTTTTTTTTTTTAAACAAGCCTTAAGAATTGCAAAGTGCTGTAGGAGATAGAGAAGAAAGGAACCATTTCTTACTGGGGGCATCATGGAAAGCACTGAAGCATGAGTAGTCTTTCAACAGGTAGAACTGAGGGCAAAGGGCAGCAGCAAAGCCCTGCAGATGAGAACTCACTCAGGATATGAAGGGACCAGTAAGTAGCTTGTGTCGGCTTCCGCATAGAATACACACAGGAGTCTTCCTGAAGGATGACAAAGCTGGAAAGTTTGGCTGGAGCTGGGCTTAAATACCAGGCTACGGAGTTGGGCTTATTTAGGAGGCCATGGGGAATTTTAGAGCAGGGGAATTGCATCATTCAAACTTCCCTTTTGGAAGTCACTCTGACAGCAGGAAGTGCCATCTCCTCTGGCCGCCTCAAGGACTTTTCTCCTGCAATGCTATCTCTTTCTCTTCTACATCATCAATCTTTCTCCAGAGATATGCAGTGGCAGCCTGCTGCTTTCAAAAAACAAACAAATGAAAATCTTTTTTGGCTGCATACTCTCTTTCTATTTCTCTACAGCCCTAATAGCACACCGTCTAGAAAAAAAAGTCTATACTCCTTGTTTCCACTTCCTCGCTTATCAATCTCTTCTCAACTTGCTTTAGACAAGCATCTACCCCCAGGTATATCATTGTCAATATCCTAATATTTTTGTGAAGGTCACTAGTGACCTCCATGGAGTCACATCCAACGGTCCTTTTTCTGCAATACTCTTTTCTCTTGATTTTCCAAACTCAGTACTCTTCCAGCTTTCCTCATCTCTCTCTAGCCATTCCTTCTCAGTCTCCTTTATTGACTATTTCTTCTCTATGTCATCTCTAATTGTTGGCACACCCGACGGCTCAGTTCTAGATCCTCGACTTCTCTTTATCAGTACTCTTATTTAAAGTGATTTTATCCAGTTCCATACTTAAAAAAAAGTCTGCCTGTTGATGATGCTCATATTCATATCTTCAGCTCTCACCTCTCCACTGAGCTTCAAACTTATATATTCTCCTATCTACCTATCATCTCCACTTAGGGGTCTAATAGCATCTCAAATTTTATCATGGCCAAAAACACCCTCTTGATCTGTGCACTTACCACATCTGCACCAAATTATTTCTACTGCAGGCTTCCCCTTATAAGTAAATGGTACCATTTGTCCAAGACCATAACCTAAGCCTCATTCTTGATCCTATTTTCTCCCACCCAACACATCCTCTTCATCTATCTATTAACAAGTTCTATTGGCTCCCCCTCAAAAACGTATAAAAATCCATCCATGTTGTCTATCTCCACTGCTCCCACCTGGCCCAAGCCACCACCATCTTTTGCCTAGACCACTACAATTGTCTCTTAACTGGTTTGCACACTTCTACTCTTGCTCTTCTATATTTTTACTACTAATTATGGGGCCTACAGTGAATTCTTCACAAAACCTTCAAAGTGAGGTTTTAAAAACATAAATCAGATCATGTCACTCATCTGCTTGAAACCATCCAATAGCTTCCTGTTGCAATTAAAATTCAAACTCCTTCCGATGGCTTACAAGGGCCCTGCGGGATTTGGCCACTGCATGTCTCTTCAGCCTCATCTTGTGCCACACTCCCTCTTGCTCACTATGTTTTAGTCTTACTGTCTTTCTGTTCTGTTAACAAGCCAATTAAGGCCTCTGCACTGCTCTTTTCTCTTCTTGGAATGTTCTTCCCCTAGATCTTTACATGTGACAGGCTTCTTCTTGCCCTTTAGGTCTCAGCATAGATGTCACTTCACCTCAGAAAGAGTTTTCTTCACCATGTAAAGTAGCCTCCCTTCCTTGCCATCACTTCCTAATACATCAGCCTGTTTTATTATTGTTATAGTATTTATTTATGTCAAATCATCTTATTTATGTGTTTACTACCCAATCCCCACACACAACTAGGATGTAAGCACCATTAGAGCAGGAACCTTTTCTGTCCTATTCACCCTTGTATCTCCCATGCCTGGAACAGTGCCTGGTATGTAGTAGACACACAATAAATATATATTGAGTGAATGTTGCATAAATTAATTGGCAGCAGAGTGGTTCCTGCAGTGATACAAACAACAATCAATAAAGGTTTTAATTAAATTGGTGGTAGTAGTCAGTGAGATGAAGGAGGAAAAATCAGTATTAGACTAATCCCACCCAAATTGCATTTAAAGGCATTTAATACAGAAAATTTATCCTAAGTCACTATTTCTAGTACAGAGTATCAAAACTAGGACCACAAATCAATTAAGCAATAAGTAATTATCCATTCATTAACCAAAAAAAGAAATGAAGGAATAAGTCAGTGGAACTTGGTGTATAGGAGTAGAAAGAAGAATGATGATTCCATAGTTTCTTGCCATTAGAACAAAATAGGAAGTTTGAGAGAAAAACTGCTGGTAGGTGGGAGGGAAGAATGACAGGTTTGGTATAGAACATGCTGATTTTTACTCATCCTCTGAGGCGTCTGGGAGACTGCCTCAGTGTGAGTTTAGAATTCTACAGGAAGGACTGAGGAGAAGATAGAGATTAGGTACATAATCAGCATAGCCATGAGAGTTCAAAGCAATAGGAGTGGGATTCCTTGAGGAATAAAAATCAACTGAAGGGGATAGGAAATCTTTGTTTCAAGGGATCTGTCTATCACATTTCTTAGCTCCCAGGAAGTATAACTAGAAATGTGGATTATAATAATTTCCATTTTCCCCAGGCACTTCCCCACAGTTCACTCCCTCTCTTGAATAACTCTGTGGATGTTTTTTCCCAGGTAGGGGGTTCCTGGTATGGGCTGTGAGGAAGCACCGTGATCCTTTTTGCCATCAGCCCCCATATTTATGCCTCTCACTACTAACAAGGACAGATATCAAGATAAGCAATGGAGAATGCCTCTAAAAGATTTTGTGGTCTTTCGGGGGAAAAAGCCTAGCTATAAAGAAAGTTATCACTTCTATTTTGCTTTTTCCAATGCAAATACACAGTCTGATCCCTTAAATACCAGAAGCGATGCTGTCAGCAGCAACAACTTAAAAAAAGTTCACCCCGATATGTAAAGCTTTTTTTGTAAATCAGACTTGCTCCCTAATGCTGTCAGTTGAAGAACTGCCCTTATAATTTTTACTCTCTGCCAACCTGTGCCTTGCCAAGATGAAGGAGCTCATCTGAGTTAGTAGTAGAACTGGGTTGAGACCCTCAGACTTCTAGGCCCAGCCCTTCACCTCACGAGCAGCTGTTGGCAGCAATCTCAGATTGTTATTCTACCCTCTTTCTTTGCTTCATCTTGAACCCTTGGTGGGAGCCAAGAGCCTATCAGAGACTGATTGTTCTGCTGCTGTTGGCAGATTGGCACCAGCCAGTTTCAATGCTTGTGCAAAGAGCATATAATAGGTCCCTAATGAGGGCAAGACAATGAGTGTTTGGTTTTGATTGCAGGGCTTATTTGTCGTGTGTCTGTGTCTATATCTAGTCCCTACAAAGCAAACCTGTTGGTGGGACAGGGCAGGCAGGAGAGGAGGAGGCTGTGAAATAGAGACTCAAAGGACAAAGTGGCAAGTGGTCCAAGGCTCTGCAGTGGTTCATAGCTATAGGAAATGGAACCTAGAACTTAGTCCTGTGCCTTGAGCCTTGGGCTTGAGCAGAAGAGAGAGGAGTGGGTTTGGGTGGTCACAGTGGGCTGTTATATTCTGAACAAGACAAAACAGTCTGAATTTGGGTTCTGGAAAAGGAATCAACTCCTGTTGGGGGAAAAAAGTAAGCTCTATTGGAGCAGTAACTTTGTTTGTCTTCTTCACCTCTGTATCCCCAGGGTCTAGAAAAATGCCTGGCCATAGTACCTCTACAATAAATATTTGTTGAATATGAATATGAATTTTTTTCTGAATAGAAATCTCGAGTCTTTGAGATTTTATTGATTAACTCAGCTTGTCTAGCGGAAGCCTTTCCCTGGCTTTCACTGGAAGAATTTAATTTGTGTAACAGTCCAGGCAATAAGCCAAAACCCCACAGAGATTGCTTTTTAGAATTGCTCTTGTGCCCATTTGCTTTATTTTCGCTTTCCTCTAGACCTGGTCTTCCATATTGAACATTTCGAGATGTTTTTCTCCTGAGCTAATAATCTCCATAAGCTCCCATTTTTCTTGCCCCATCACTGGGTTGCTGATACAATCTGAACCTCTGATAACTGAGATTTCCATTTGCTTGCTGATCTCTCCTTAGTACAGTGGGCCTTATGAACAACATGTGTTACCGTGTGTGTGTGTGTGTGTGTGTGTGTGTGTGTGTGTGTGTGTAAGCAATCAGAACTGCCTGGAAAAATGAAAATAAGTAAAGAGGGCAATGGAAGGTGATGATTCACACATAAGTGAAATGATTAGATACTTCTCAGCCTGTCACTAGAGTCTTATGAATACTAGACAGGAAGATACCTTTGTTAAGTACCAAATCTCAAATTGGCCCTAAAATGGAGCTCTCCAGTTCAAGGGAATGGTTGATCTTCCAAAAACATGCAGATGGTGAATCCACTAACTCTTATAATCTCCAAGGTCATTGTAAAGTAGGAAACCGGGAAGCCTGGAAGATAAGTAGGCCCATGGCTGTAAATAAGGCTTCCAGTTGGCCTGTGAGGAGGACTTTGGGAACAGCAGCTACTATCCATCCTTGGCCCTGCCTGAGCCTAGCTCCTCATGCTGCCTAATTCAGAAGCTATAGCCATGTACTCCCAGTCCCTCTCTCAGCTTCTCCCACCATCTCCAGAAACTGCTGAGGGAGGGGAAATTAACATTAAGTTAGAACCAGCAAGCATTGAAGAAGCAGGCAAGCATCAGAGGTGAGGAACAACCTATAAGTCAATAACAGGAGAGTGAGTCTTTTAGGACAAACCTTGGAATGTTGACCAGAGTCTCAAGAAAATGTTTTACGTAGCTGTGTGCTTAAAAATAACTGAGTTTTTGTCATAGATAATACAAATAGTCAAAATTTCATCCTTTAGTCCCTCTACCTCGTGGTGTTAATAATAATGACAGCCAACATTTATTGAGTGCTTACTATGTGCCAGACACTGTCTTAAGCACCTTATGCACATCATCTCACAACTTCATTTAATTGCCACAACAATTCCCATGGTGGGGGTGGGTACAATTACTGTTACTTCCAGTTTATAAATGATAAAGCAGAGGCTCAGAGTAGTGAATGAGTTTTCCTGATTCATACAGCTACTGAGTGATAGAGAAAGGATTTGAAGCAAGGTTCTCTAACCTCAGAACCACATCTGTTAACCAATACACTGTAATAGGTCTTTTCCTTCCTTTGACTCTTTTTGCATAAACCACAATTGTATAAAGACTTAAGTTGATGCAATAGCAACGGAAGTGAAAAATATTGTAAGTGTTTTGTCTTCTTTCATGGAACAATGGGTTTAGTAGCTGCCATACCCCTTTAACCATGTCAGAAAAGCATGAAAAAACAGCATATATTGGTGTATCATATACCGTTATTAAATAATAAGCCATATTATATATGTTATTAAACTATGAACAGACAGCAGTAGATTTTACTGTGGAAACTTTTGATAGATGCACAGCACAAGTATCTCATAAGCACAATTTTATTAGATTCACATGTTTATTCTGAGATCTGTGACATATTCAGGAATATACCTCCTGTGTAACTGAGGTAAAGGGTTTCTGAAGCCAGGCCTTCTTGTATTTTTTCTTCCAGGAGGGAACTGAGATTATAGATAGGTGTATACTCCAAGTACACTTGATAGAGTGAGCTGTGCCAGGTTGAGGAATGAGTTTCCATTACTGGCTTAGGAGGGGGTGAAAGTGGGGGCCACAGAAGGTTCTGAAGCTTGAGGTGCACAATGCTTTTTGTCAGCTTGCTACCAGTGTCAGTGCAAATGGGGAAAGGCTTGATGTCTTCCAGGACACAAGACTATTTAAGCTTAACATCCCAGGAACATATTCAATACTGTCCAGAGACTTCTCTTTCTTTATCTGAACAGATATTTAATGATAGAAAGGTGTAGGCCAGTGAGTAGTCAACAACAGGCAACGATTCTAGAGTACTGACTCCCTATGTACTATAATTGGCTGTAATTTGCTCAAAGATTCATTCTAGGCGCAGGCACTTTCTACATACTCCATACCATTAGGCAGGATCTTGCCAAGATGGAGACCTTCGGACCTGTCTACATACAGTGGGGTAGCTGTCTGCCCAACTATGACCCTCATGATTATGCCATACCACACTGGACAGCTCCCATCCAGCCCGGAGCTCTTTCCTCTTTCCTTGACACATCCCTCAGGGCCCTTATCCACTGAATAGCATGAGCCCAGACAGCACCTCCTCAGACCAGGTTCACACCACCATACTCCAAGGCAACCCTCCAGGCACTTATCCATGCCCCTAATACCAATAAACAGCCTTTGCTCACAAGAGAAGCTATATCCTAATTGTGCATGTAGTAAGAGCTTTCTTGTTAAGATCACACATTAGCTGTGATACACACTGAGACAAGTCTGCTTTCCACTAGAGTCTACCTTGCAATTATGCAATCTGGATGCTGGCCTTTGTGGCCTACCCAGCCACTCTTTACTCAGTGAGGCAACCCTTGCGCAGATTAGAGCTCTCAGTGGACTCTCCAATACAACGAAGCAGGCCCTACCATCCTGCCCCTCTGCATGTTATGTCCATCCCCACCACCAGCCACCACTTCCCACAAGACAATCAGCCCAGAGACTTTAATTGCTGGGTCTGCTGTGAGGCTGGCCTCACCAGATCTCACCTTCACTGCAGCTTATATGGCTGTTTTGCTCACAGAAAGGCAACCATCTCCAGAGGAGGATCCACATCTCACCATATGCCCAGTGAAGCCACTTTCCAGTGCCCCTAGTCAGTGCTGCATTATCCAGAAGGCCAGATAAGTATGTGCTTAGAGAATAACACTGTGGGGGCACCAATCAAATGATTTTTAAAAGAGTTAGAAATTTGATATTTAAAAAGCTGAAGTAGATAAGAAAAATCAGAGCTTTGTTGGATTTTTTTGTCATCTGTTGTATGGCTTATAATTGTTTCCATGTGAATTACAGAGAGGAAGGTAGACACAAAAATGTTTTCATTAATTAGGGCTTCCAAAGGCCCTATTTTGGCCCTGCCCTCTTTGTTTCTCCATACACTGTGAGCCAGCCATCTGCTACCATCCAAAACTCCTCATGCTATTCCTGGAATAGTAATCCCACCACAAGGAACAATATCTATTCAGAATATACCAGTAAGGTCACATCAGGTGTTAAAATATTGAAATACTTCCATATCTATTGACGAAGAGCCATTGCCCTGATCCCTTCCTCTGCAAACCCCCTGCCTCCACCATCACCTCAGCTGCACTAGACTCTCCCTAAGGATCTCTGGGCCCCCTTATAATCTAACAACTGAAGGCATAATACTTGCTCCAGCATCCTGTTTCAATGTTTATACTGATTGGTCAGTGTCCATGCAGAATCTGCTGTTAAATATTTTGAATATCAAATATAGGAAAGGTCCTATAACTGCTGCGCCAAGCATTATACAGCTTTCTGGCGCTCACTACTTACATGCATATGTCACTTGGCAAATCTCTTCCAAACCAGAGAGGATTTCTGAACACTTGGTGCACATTGTACACCAACCACTAGACCACACTACCATTCCCTATATTTACATGGACTCTTTGCCTTGAGGCAATCTCTGAATAGGCAGCACCTCAGCTGAGCTCTTCATGAGGCAGTCCTCCAGATACTTACCAATCCTGCACACCATGAGGAAGGTTTTAACTCTGCCTCCTCTTCATTTATTGACTTGACCTGCCATTCCCTACTTCCCCTATACCTTGGCAACCCATGATCTGGCCATTGCACATTGCTTCAAAACAAGGAAATGACTGACAAGACTAGGTCCACATAGGCAATACCAGTCCTTGCAAACTGAGACAACCAACCTATGACCCCATAAGAGTCCACATGGAACATAGTGTGTTGGCTCCTAATGTGGGTCCCACATCAACTCTTCACAGAGCATTTGGTAAAACTTGAAACCAAGATCTGTAATACAATTTCCAACAATTCAATGGACTTTCTAAATAGTCAAGTCCAAAATCCCTTCTTCCCCAGGAACAATTCTCTAGCTGTGTCAAGCCTGTGAAACCACTCAGGACACTGACTGGAGCAGAACCACACCTACTTTTCACACAGCCTGAGCTAATCTCTAACCAGAACAGGATCTACATCAACCATCAACGCTGACCAGGCAATCATATACACAGCCACTCCTCATGGCCTGAAACAAACCCTAACTAGGCCAGGGAGCAAACATCAGTCTGCAAAACTTGAGGCAAATTCTGAGCAGAACAGAATCTTGAAGGAGCTGCTAAGATGACTCTAGTCCACAGAAGCAGCCTCCATTTCATGAAACAGCCTATGAACAGACCAGGCATATGGTCCCATGCCTCACATTCATCTCCTCCCTTTCCCTCCTCTTCCCTCTTTCTGCCCCTTTCTTCTTTCCCATTTTCTCCCATTCCTTGACCCTGTTATTCCCTTTCTCTCTCACCCAATTCACTGCCATATTATTTAGTTGTTATAATAATTTTGATCTCCCTAGTCACAGGGAGGGGAAAATCTAGGAAACTTCTAAGATAGTTCCAGCCCCCCAGGCAAGTCTGCTGTTGAAAGACTGGGCCTACTGTATGAGAATCAGTGCATGGAGTTTATGTTCCTGGAACCAGAATGGTTGTGGAACAAAAACCTCTTTTCTAGTAAGCAAGCCCCCAAGCCAGCTGTTATGATCTGAGACCAGTCCCCAAGTGAAAGGCTCAGGGTCAGCCAGATTGGGAGGGACCAGAGGAGACTCTGGGTAAAAAAGTCCAGTAGATAAACTCTTCCATACCTCCTGCTATTCCAAGTTTTGCTCTGCCACATTAGGATAAATATTTGCTTAAAAAATCCCTCATGTGTATGTTTGTTGTCAAGCTTTTGCATTAGATACTACACAAACTATAATTCATTGTCCCTCATGTTCCTTGAACCCATTTCTGCCCAATTCTCTCCTTTTATCACATTCCTTAAGACCTTTTAATTCATGTTTATGTACATATATAGGAACCTACACAGAGTACTATTTGTGTATGGTTTTTTAAATATATGCTATGCAGTACATATCATTTTGCAACTTGATTTTTCACTAGGCATTGTCTTGAAGATCTTGTCATATACATATAGACCTAGTTCATTTACATAAATTGCTACATAATGTGGCATATGTAATCACTCTGTGTAATCATTCCTTTCTTAATGGACATTTAAGTTGTTTCCAATGTTTTGCTATTACACATAGTGATTCCGTGAAAGCCTTAGTTTCTGCTTCCTTGTGTAATTGAACTGGAGTTTTCCTAGAGTAGACACTAAGAATGGAAATTTCTGGGTCATAGTGAATGTCCCCCCTTTTTTTACTTTAATAGATACTGCAAATTGTACTCTCAAGTGGCTTTCTGTATTTACATTCCAATAAAGTGTGTAAACATGCATGTTTCCTCAATCCTTTGCATGCATTTTTTCAAGTTTTTATTTTGAAAAATTTCAAACATAAAATTACACATCTGACAAAGGACTAATATCCAGAATCTACAAGGAACTCAAATGAATCTGCAAGAAAAAAACAAATAATGCCATCAAAAAGTGGGCAAAGGACATGAACAGACATTTCTCAAAAGGAGATGTACAAATGGCCAACAAACATCAAAAAATGCTCAACATCACTAATCATCAGGGAAATGCAAACTAAAACCATGATGAGGTACCACCTTACTCCTTCAAGAATGGCCATGATTCAAAAGTCAAAAAATAAAAAAATATAATTTACAATGCATATCCATATGATCACCACCTATATTCAATAATTAAGGTTCCATGTCTGTTTTATCTACCTATCTTTTTTGATGAACCATTTCAATGTAAGTTGTAAATATCATGATTCGTGACCCTTAAATACTTTAGCAAGCCTCTAAAAATAAGGACATTCTCTTACATAAATGCCAGTTATTTTCACACAATATCTTATCACACCTACAAAAATTAACAATAATTTCCTAATCCTTATATCATTTAATATCCAGTTCACATTCAAATTTCCTTAGGTGTCACCAAATGTCTTTTTTAATGTTTTATTTTGACAGCCAGGATCCAGTCAAGTTTAACTAATTGCATTTTTTAATGGAGATATTATTAACATACTAAAGAGTTCACCATTTAAAATAGAACAATTCAGTGGTTTTTAATATATTCACTAGATTGTGCAACCATCATCACTAATTCCAGAACATTTTCATCGCCCTGAAAAGGAAGCTTGCACCCATTAGCAGTCACTCCCCGCTCTCCCCTACTCCTGGTCACCAGCAACCACTAATTTACTTTCTGCCTTTATAGATTTGCCTATTCTGGACAATTCATAAAAATGGAATCATATAGTATGTGCCCTTTCATATCTGGCTTCTTTTGCTTAGCCATACTGTTCTCAAGATTCATCCACATTGTAGCATGTATCAGTACTTCCTTTTTAAATAGCCAAATAATATTCCATTGTATGGATATACCACATTTTGGTGATTCATGCAACATTTGATGGACATTTGGGTTGTTTCTAATTTTTGGTTTTTATGAGTAATGCTCCTATGAATATTCCTATACAAGTTTTTGTGTGGGCGTGTGTTTTCATTTCACTTGGGTATATACCTAGGAGTGAAATTGCTCAGTCATATAGTGACTCTATGTTTAACATTTTGAAGAACAGTTGAACTGTTTCTGCAATGGTTGCCCCATTTACATTACAACCAGAAACGTATGAGGGTTACAATTTCTCCAAATACTCATCAACACTTGTTATTGTCTATTTTTTTGTGTGTGTTAGAGCCATGTTAGTGGGCATGAGATGGTATCTTATTGTGGCTTTGATTTCAATTTCCCTGATGATTAATAATGTTGAATATCTTTTTGTAGTTTTTCACCATTTGTATATCTTCATTGAAGAAATGTTCATTCAGATATTTGCCATTTTTAATTGTGTTATCTTTCTTATGGAGTTGTAAGTGTTCCTTATATATTCTAGATAAAAGTGCTTCAGGAGATTTACGATTTACAAATATTTTCTTCCATTCTGTGGGTTGTCTTTTCATTTCTTGATAGTGCCCTTTGACACACACCCAAAAAAAGTAATTCAACTTATTGAGTTTTTTTCTTTGGTTGCTTTCACTTTTGGCATCATATTTAAGAAAATGTTGCCTAGTCCAAACACAAAAGATTGACCCCTATATTTTCTTCTGAGTTTCATTGTTTTAGCAATTACATTTAGGTCTTTGACCATTTCGAGTAAAGTTTTGTATATAAGACAGTGGTCAAAATTTATTCTTTTGCATGTGGATATCCAGTTGTCTCAGTACCATTTGTTGAAGAAACTGCTTTTCTCCTTTGAATGGTCTTGGACTCTCAATTCTATTCCATTGACTGACATAGCTATCTATCATTATGCCACTTGGTTACTGTCACTTTGTAGTAAGTTCTGAAATTGGGAATTATGAGTCTTCATTTTAGATCTTTTTCAAGATTGTTTTGCCTATCACGAGGCCCTGGTATTTCCATATGAATTTTAGGATCAACTTTTCCTTTTTTTTTTTTTTTAAAAAAAAAAGGCCATTGGAGGCTTTTGTTTGCTTGTTTGTTATGTTTTTGATACAGGGTATCACTTTGTCACCGAGGCTGGAGTGCAGTTGTTCACTGCAGCCTTTAACTCCTGGGTTCAAGTGACCTTCCACTTCAGCCTCCCAAGTATCTAGAACTACAGGTGTGTAACACCATTCCTGGCTAATTATTATTTTTTTTTTGTAATTTTTTTGTAGAGACAGAGTCTCACAATGTTGTCCTGGCTGGTCTTGAACTCCTGGCCTCAAGTGATCCTCCTGCTTTGACCTCCCAAAGTGCTGGGATTACAGGCATGAGCCACTGCACCTAGTTAAAAAAGAGCATTAGAGTTTTGATGGGGATTGCATCGCATCTATAGGTCAATTTGAAGAGTGTTGCCATGTTAATGTTAAACCTTCCAATCCATGAACATAGGATGTCTTTTCACTTATTTAGGTTTTCTTTAATTTCTTCCAACAATGTTTTATTGTTTTTTTTGTGTACAACTCTTGCACTCCTTTGCTTAAAGTTATTCCCATGTATTTTATAATTTTTGATACCATTATAAAAGAAAATGATTTATTAATTTCATTTTCTGATTGTTTATTGCTAATTCATAGAAATATAATTGTTTTTCTGCTAATCTTATATCCTGCAACCTTGCTGAACTTATTTGTCTAACAGTTTTTTAGTGAATTCCTCAAGATTTTCTATATACAAGATTATGTTATTCGTCAATAGAAATAGTTTTACTTCTTTCTTTCCAATCTGGATACCCTTTATTTGTTTTTCTGGCCTAATTGCTATGGCCAGAATCCTCAGTACAATGTTTAATAAGAGTGGTGAGAGTAGACATTCATGTTTTGTTTCTGATCTTAAGGAGAAACTTTCAGTCTTCCATTATTAAGTATGATGTTAGCTGTGAGTTTTTCATCGGTGTGCTTCATCAGATTGAGGAACTTTCCTTCCCTCTCTTGTTTGTTGAATTTTTTTTCTCATGAAGGAATGTTGGTCTTTTTCAAATGCTTTTTGTGTATCTATTGAGATAATGTGGGGTTTTCCCCTTTATTCAACTAATGTGATGTATTACATTAATTGATTTTCGTATGTTGAATCAATCTTGTATTCCTGAAATTAATGCCACTTGGTCATGGTGTATATTCCTTTTTATAAGCTGAGGATTTAATTTGCTACTATTTTGTTGAGGATTTCTACATCTCTATTTATAAAGAATATTGGTCTATCATTTTCTTTTCTTGTGATGTCTGTCTGGTTTTGGTATCAGAGAGATACTGGCCTCACAGACTGGGTTAGGAAGCGTTCCCTCCTCTTCTGGTTTTGGAGGAGTTTGTGAATGAGTAGTGTTAACCCTTTAAATGTTTTGTAGAATTCACCAGTGAAGACTTCTTGTCCTGGGCTTTTTTTAAATTGTTAATTCGATATTTTTATATAAGTGTGTTCAGATTTATAATTTCTTCTTATGTCAACTTGATCTTCTGTGTAACTCATTGCATTTTGTTGTCTCTTTAGAATCTTATGCCACAACAATACTCCCACATTTTCCACCCCAGGACATTGACTTTTAAAGACATCAGGTTGCCTTGTAGACCGTCTTGCATTCTGGATTTGTCTGATTGTTTCATCAAGCTGTCATTTAACATGTTCTTTCCTTTGTATTTACTGTAACCTGAAAGTTACATATAATGTCTTGAGCAGAGTCAAATTTAACATTTTTATTGCCAATACTTGATTTTAAAAAAAAAAATTACATTTTGAAAATCGATAGATGAAGATGAGAGCTCATGGTTAATTAGTGGTAAAATTGAATAGATTTTTAGACTTATTGGCCATTTGGGTTTCTTATTCCGTGAACTGTTGGCTTTTATTCTTTGCCTATCTTGCTATTGTGTTGATCATCTTTGTCTTATTGATTTGAAGGTGTTTATTATTATATTCTAGATAAAAATCTTATCCACATTTTTCATTTACTTCTTCAATTCACCTGAAATTTATTTTTGCAAATGGTATATTTTAGGCAAGAATGTTATTTATTTAAATGTATTTTTTAACTTATTTAAATCAATTTTATCTATTGTCCAGATAAAATGTATTGAATAGTCGGGCTTTTCATTGACTTGAGATGTCACTTTTATTATATACTAAATTCCCATATATACATGAATCAGTACTTTTTATTATGCCCTATTGATTTATTTTTGTCTAGTCATGTGAATACATTTTAATTACACAATGTATAATATGCTTTGATATCTGTAAGGGGAAGTATCTCATATATTTTTTAAATTGTCTTGGCTATTCTTGTACATTCACTTTTCTTTTGAATTTTAGAGTTCGCTTGTCAAACCTTAGGAAATATCTTTTTTATTATTTAGATTGTCATTGCATTCATCTTATAAGATTACTTTTGTGAGAATTTATATCCTTAAGATAATGAGTCTTCCATCCATAAACAGGCCCTTTTTCATGTTGTTCAGTACATTTTTGTAGTTTTCTCTGTAAAAACTTTAACCATTTTTGGTCAGATTTATTCCTATTTATTTCAGAGCTTTTTTGCTGTTATAAATGATATTTGCTTTTCTATTACATTTTCCAATTGGTTATTATTGGTGTATAGGTAAACTATTAATTTTGCTTTGTGAACCTTATACTCAGTCACTTGTTTTTTTTTTAGAGACAGGGTCTTGCTTTGTTGCCCAGGCTAGAATACTGTGGCACAATCACGGCTCACTGCAGCCTTGACCTCTTGAGCTCAAGGAATCCACCTGCCTCAGCCTCCCGAGTAGCTGGGACTACAGGCACCCACCATAACACCCAGTTAATTTTTTAAATTTTTTTTGTAGAGACAGGGTCTCACTATGTTGTCCCAGCTGAACTTGAACTTCTGGGCTCAACTGGTCCTCCTGCCTTGGCCTCTCAAAGTGTTGGGATTACAGCTGTGAGGAGTCACCACACTGAGCTCCCAGTCACTTTTAACAATGCACTAAGCTCTAAATAATTTGTCGCTTCATTTTTAAACCTATTTTTTCTCTCTCATTGCATTGGCTAGGATATCTAGTACCACTGGAATAGTAATTGTTAATGATCATCCCTTTCTTCTATTTCATTTTAATGAGAATGTTTCTAAATTTTCATGATTAAAGTATGTTTGCTGTAGGTTTCTAGTAGATAAGTTTATGAAGGTAAGTTGGTCCTAATTTACTAGAAGATTTGTTAAACGTGAATGTATGGTATACTGTGTGTGGTACGTACAAACTTGAGACCAAATACCACATTTATTAGAAAATAATTCATAGGCAGCATGGGCCCCTGGGCTGAAGAGCACTGGCCTCAGTTGGACTGAACTCTGAGAAGATGGAATCTGCCAATTGAAGCCAGACATCTGTAGAATCTAGAAGTGAAGAATTTCCCAGAGAGAGGTCTCTGGGTATACCATACAACCTCAGGCTTACCAGGAAGTAGCATCTTGCTTGCAAGAAGAGAGGAAGAAAGGGCTGGCCTGGAGGGCGTCCAGGCTCAGCAGATCATATTCCTACTACAGACTGTTGCCTGCCCACCTGCCTGCCTGCCTACCTGCCTTAGGTTATGAAGCCAATTAGGAACAGAAGAGGATAAAGAACTGTGATTTGTTCCACTTTCCAACTCTCCATTAAACTGTAGAACCCATGGGTAAGGAAATTACTTTTTTTTTTTTTTCTGCCTCAGAAGACAAAGAGCATTCCCTTGGAGATTGTCATCTTGTTTTTATGGAAGCCACTACCTAGAGTTGAATAGCTTTCCCCTTTCCATGCTATACTGTCAGCAGTGCCACATGACATCTTCAACTACTGCTACCTAAAAAAAAAACTCTTACTTCCTACCCTAGCCTGGAATAACCAGTGGCTGAAGCCAAATGCCTAAGAGGTGCTTTCCTCAAAAGAATCTCTGTCTCCCACACTTCTGGGAAATAGGTGGAAAGCAGAATGAAACAAAGTGTTCCTTAGTCCAATTGTAGTCAAATGGAAGGACTGAATATTTATAGACCTGGATTTCTTATACTAGCCCCTTCCCTCACTTGCTGTGTGAGTTGGGCCAAATCACCTAAACTCTCTGTGCCTCAGTGGGAGAGAGGACAAAAATACTATCTACCCCAAAATTCATTGCAATGATTGAAGAAGATTTGTATAAAATGCTTAGCAAAGAGTCTAGCAATTTAAGAGTTCACAAAATATTATTTGTTAAAATGCAAATGAATGAGATTGTGAGAATGCTCAGAGAGTGACAGGGAAGAGCCCCTATTTTATTCCATATCTATCTATCTCCAGTGACATGCAAGCAGATACTAAGTTATCTAAATCTAACTAAAGAGAACGAAGATTCCCCACAGATACCTTCAGTAGCCCCATGCTTTGGATTCAACCATCTCTTTTTATAAGGAAGGGCAGACACATGAAACTGGGCATTCATTGCAAAAGCAATGACTCCTTCGAGACCAGCCTGGCCAACATGGTGAAACCCTGTCTCTACTAAAAATACAAAAATTAGCTGGGTGCAGTGGGGGTCACCTGTAATCTCAGCTACTTGCTAGGCTGAGGCAGGATAATTGCTTGAACCCTATAGGAGAAGGTTACAGTAAGCCGAGATTGCGCCACTGCACTCCAGCCTGGGTGACAGAGACTGTCTCGAAAAAAAAAAAAAAATCAATGACTCCTTAAACATGGAAAGAAGCTCTATATTCCTCAATATTGAGGCCGCTGAAGAGAAATAATCAATGGATACCTCTACTGCTCAAGAAAGCTGGACTCCAAGACTAACTTGATTCAACCCCTGAATAACTACAAAATTATCCTGGTTTCCCAGGGATTTTATTAGCAAGAGGAACAGAACAATCAAGACTAATCTAGACTACAGACCCCTTTGTGTACCCTGAGCTATGCTACTCTGTTTACTAATATGAACATCAGAACGCCTTGATTGCTTAAAGGAGAAACTAGGTGTTATGTATAATTTGGGCTCTGACATGCTCCTACTTTAGACGAATAATTTCTTATTTGAAGAAAGAGGATGATACTGCGAATCATATATCTTTCCACAGGACTCGTTGAGGAAGAAAAGGAGATCATTTTATTTATTTACTTATTTTTTATTATTTTTAAGAATTTTAACTTTTATTTTAGATTCTGGGGGTACATGCGCAGGTTTGTTATCTGGGTATATTCTGTGATGTTGAGGTTTTGGGTACATTTGATCTCATCACCCAGGTGGTGAGCATAGTACCAAATAGTTGTCCAACCCTTGTGCCCCTCCCTCCCTCCCTCCCCCCTAGTAGTCCCTAGTGTCTATTGTTGCCATCTTTATATCCATGAATACCTAATGTTCAGCTCCCACTTATAAGTAAAACCTGTGGTATTTGGTTTTCTATTCCTGAATTAATTCAATTAAATAATGGTCTCCAGCTGTATCCATGTTGCTGCAAAGGACATGATTTCATTCTTTTATATGGCTACATAGTATTCTATGGTGTATATGTATCACATTTTCTTTATCCAATCCACCATTGATGGGCACCTTGGTTGATTCCAAGTCTTTGCTATTGTGAATTGTGCTGTGATGAACATACAAGTGCATGTGTCTTTTTGGCAAAACAGTTATTTTCTTTTGGATATATACCCAGTAATGGGAGTGCTGGGTTGAATGGTAGTTCTGTTTTAAATTCTTTGAGAAATCTTCAGACTGCTTTCTGCAGTGGCTGAACTAATTTACACTCCCACCAGCATGTATAAGTGTTCCCTTTAAAGACTTTTGGTGGAGTCTTTAAGGTTGTCTAGGTATAGAATCATGAAGGTATAGCATTGTCCATGAAGATAGATAGTTTGACTTATTTTTCTATTTGGACGCCTTTTATTTCTTTCTCTTGCCTAATTGCTCTGGCTAGGATTTCCAGTACTATGTTGAATAGGAGTGGTGAGAGTGAGCATCCTTGTTTTCTTTCAGTTCTCAAGGGGAATGCTTCCAGCATTTGTCCATTCAGTATGACATTGGCTATGGGTTTGTCTAGATGGCTCTTATTATTTTGAGGTATGTTCCTTTAATGCCTAGTTTGTTGTGGGTTTTTATCATGAAGGGATGTTGGATTTTACCTAATGCTTTTTCTGTGTCTATTAAGATGATCACATGTTTTTGTTTGTTTGTTTTTCATTCTGTTTATGTGGTGAATCACATTTATTGATTTATGTCAAACCAACCTTGCATGCCAGGAATGAAGCCTATTTAAATGTGGTGAATTATCTTTTTGATGTGCTGCTGGATTCAGTTTGCTAGTATTTTGTTGAAGATTTTTGTGTCTATGTTTATCAGGGATATTGGCCTGTAGTTTTCTTTTTTGTTGTTCTGTCTTTGCTGGGTTTGGATATCAGGGTGATGTTTGCTTTGTAGAATGAATTAGGGAGGAGCCCCTCCTCTTCAATTTGTTTGAAATAGTTTCAGTAGAATTAGTATCAGCTCTTCTTTGGCTATCTGGTGGAATGTGGCTGAGAACTTATTTGGTAAGGGGCTCTTTTTGGTTGGTAGGTTTTGAATTGCTAATTATGTTTCTGAACTTAATATTAATCTTTTCAGGGTCCCAATTTTTTTCCTGACTCAATCTTGGAAGATTGTGCATTGCCAGGAATTTATCCATTTAGTCTAGATTTTCTAGTTTGTGTGCATATAGGTGTCCATAGTAATCTCTGAGGATCTTTTGTATTTCTGTGGGATCAGTTGTAATGTCATCTTTGTCATTTCTGATCATACTCATTTAAGTCTTTTTCTTTCTTAATCTAACTAGCAGTGTATTGACGTTGTTTATTCTTTTGAAGAACCAACTTTTGGTTTCGTTTATCCCTTGTATGGATTTTTGTGTCACAATTTCATTCAGCTCTGCTCTGATTTTATTTATTTCTTTTCTTCTGGTAGCTTTGAGGTTAGTTTGTTCTTGTTTTTCTAGTTCCTCTAGGTGTGATGTCAGATCAGTAATTTGAGATCTTTCTAACTTTTTGAGGTAGTTGGTTAGCACTATCAACTTTCCTATTAACACTGCTTTTACTACATCCCAGAGATTTTGGTATGTTGTGTGTCTGTTTTCATTTATTTCAAACAATCTTTTGATTTCTGCCTTAATTTCATTGTTTACTCAAAAATCATTCAGAAGCAAGCTGTTTAATTTTCACATAATTTAATTTTCACATAGTTGTGTGGTTTTGAGAGATTTTGGCATTGATTTTTATTTTGATTCCACTGTGGTCTGCAAGCATGGTTGGTATGATTTTGATTTTTTTAAAATTTATTGACACTTGCTATGGCCAAGCATGTGGTCCATCTTGGAGTATGTTCCACGTGCAGATGAGAAAAATGTATATTTTGTGGTTGGCAGGTGGAGAATTCTGTAAATGTCTATTAGGTCCAATATGTCAAGTGTTGAATTTAAGTCCAGAATTTCTTTGTTAGCTTTCTGCCTCAATAATCTGTCTAATGCTGTCAGTGGGGTGATAAAGTGCCCCACTGTTATTGCATGGCTGTCTAAATTGAGAAATAGATAATTTTAAAACAACAACAATAACAATAGTTGTACTGCAATAATGCTGCCATTTAATAAGCATATAGTCCGTATTGTATCATTCAATTCTCTTAACAACTCTGTGAGATATGTACTATTAACCTGTCTATACAACATATGAGAAAATTGAAGCTGAGAGAGGTTAAATAACTTGCTCAGAGTCTCATACGTAATATTTTTAAGTTTCTATTGCTATTGCGAATGATATTTATTTTCCTATCATGTACCCTAATAAGTTGTTGATGATGTGTAGGAAAGGTATTGATTTTTGTAGTCTGATATTTCATTTAACCACCCTCCTGAACTTTTCATATTTGTTCTAATATTTTATCCGTTGACTACCTCAGATTTTTATATAGCCATATTGTCTGTGAATAACAAAAATTTTGTCTCTTGCTTTCTAATCCTTATTCTCTTGTTTTTAAATATATTTTATACCTTATTGCATTGGTTAGGACATCACCATGTTGAATAGTAAGTGGTAATAGTGGCCATCTTTATCTTGTTTCTCATTTTAATATTTTGTCAATAAGAACTACCAATAGCAATTCATATTTATTGAGTACTTTATATTGCCCGAGTAAGTGCCTTTATATATTCTATATCGTTTAATCCTTGCAACAATACTATGAGGAGTGTACTATTATTTTTCTCATTTTTTGTGGATGAGAAGAGTGAAGCTCAGAAAGAGTAAGCAATTTTCCAAGGTCACACAGCTTGGATGGAACCAAGATCCTGACTAAGGCAGTCTGACTCCAAAGCTTGTACTCATAATCAAAATTACCTCCTCAGAATTTTCACAAGATTTGTTGAGGAAGTTCTCTTCTAATCTTTATTGGCTATGGATTTTTAACATGGATGGACATAAAATTTTGTCAAATGTGTTTTCAACATCTGTTGAGATGATTATGTGATTTGTCTCTTAGTCTATAATTGTATTTAATTACTTTAATAAATTTGCTAATGTTAAACTATGCATACATTCCTGAATAAACTCTACTTGATTATAGTGCATCATTTTAATAAGCTGCTAGATTCTATTTTTTCTAGAATTTTTATATTTATATTAATAAATAAGATTAGTCCATAATTTTCTTTTTCTTTCTTGTCCTGTCTGTCTGATTTGGAGGAGCAGTCCATCTTGTTGTACCCTCTGGAACTATTTCTATAAAATTAAAGTTGTCTGTGATTTGAAGGTTTGGAATTACCCATAAAATGTTTAGCCTTTCAATTTGTTCTATTATTTTTCTATGATTTTCTACTTTTTATTGGGTAAATTTTGGTAATTTTATTTTTCTAAAACTTTTCTCATTGAAACATATTAGTTTAAAATTCTATGTAGTATTATTTTATTTTTAATATTACCTTGGTACCTATATTTGTGTTCATATTTGGCTTCCTGGTGATATTTTTTCACCTTCTTCATTTTTTCATATTAGTATTTAATGAAGATTTGACTCTTAAAAACAGTCTCGTTTTATGGATCATCTATAATTTATTTGTTTTCTATTTAACAGTTTTCTGTTTTTATCTTAATCTCTCCCTTCCAATTCCCATAGGCTTGTTTTATTTTTATTTTAGCTTTCAAGACAGAGTCTGGCTCTGTTGCCCAGGCTGGAGTGCAGTGGTGCAGTCATGGCTCACTGCAACCTCTGTCTCCTGGGCTCAAGCAATCCTCCCACCTCAGCCACCTGAGTAGCTGAGATCACAGGTGTGTGCCACCACGCTGGCTAATTTTTGTATATTTTTTGATAGAGACTGGTTTTTGCCATGTTGCTCAGGCTGGTCTTGAACTCCTGGGTTCAAACAATCTGCCCACCTCGGCCTCCCAAAGTGCTGGGATTGCAGGCGTGAGCCACTGTGCCCGACCCATGGGTCTATCTTACTGTGCTGTTTTGTAAAACTAACACCTGGACTTGATAGCTTAGTTCGTTGACTTTTCATTTGTTTATAATTTCTAATATGTGAATTTAAGGCCATGTTTTTCTCTGAATATTGCTTTACCTGCATCTAACAGACTTGGATATATACTTCACTCATCATCTTTGATTGCTAAAGCATTTGCAATATCAATTTAAGTTCATCTTCAATTCAAGAGTTATTTAAAAGTGTGTTTATGTTTTTAATTTATAGATATATATTGCGTTGAGCTTGTGTAATGGGAGTGGGGTAGTTGGTTATCACTTTACTGCTGATTTCTAATTACATTTCAGTCCTGCATGGCTGATTTCTGAGCCCGTATTCTCAATCGATACAAATGGTAATAGTCTGTCGCAGTGTGTGCCTCTATTTCCCAATCTAGAGGCAGTGTGATGTTGGCTTTTTTATATTCAGCACCACCTGAGAGTGAGCATTTAAGGATGTGAGAAATGAGACTTAATGTCAGTTCTCAGGAGTCAGTTGGTCCACTTAGAGACATGTAGTCCCTTTCTTACAGACCCCTCTTCACGTTTGGAAAGAAGGTGTTTGTCTTATGAGCCCTCTTTGTCAGTCAGGACACATCATGTTGACTTATCTAATCCTACTGGTTTGTAGCTACACTTCGGTTTCTGGGTAGTTGGTTATGGGCATATCCCATAGGTTGTGTGGCACTGAGGAAGTAGAATATTCAAAGTCCTGTCCTGGAGAAAAAACAATCCATCTGTCCATGGAGGCTAAGAGTTCTAGTTAGTTTTTCTTCCAGTTAACTCCACTGCCTTCTTGCTCTTCAAACCTACTGTTTCTAACAAAGAGGATGATTTATATATTACCTTCTATATTACTATATATTTAGATATTCTTAGCAAGATACAAACAATACAAAATATGTATTTGTCTTGCTTAGCAGTCTAGATGAATGCTTCATCTCCCTTGGTGCCTCATCTGTAGGAACACGGTATCATTGCCTTGTGACACAAGTCTGTATCTCATATCTCAGAGCAGGGGCCTCCTTTAGACTGCTTTCATGGTCTCTATCTCCTCCCACTGCTACTGGCAATACCTTTACTGACACCTCACACATACATCCTGAGAATAGTGGGGTTTAATTTGTTTTCCAAATGAATAGGGTTGTCCCCTCCCCCAAGTGGACTCCAGAACAGTGTTTCCTTTCTGTGACACTTCCATTGTTTTTAATGTTCTAACTTCCTTGACGACCCTTAATTGGGGTCTTTTGCAGACTGAGACTGACTGCCTTTTTCATTTTCTCTTCTGTATCACTAATGACAGTGCAGAATAAAGTGGTACCTAACATTGTGTTCTGCTAACCTTTCTGCCAGATAGCCCTATGCATTGCATTATCTATTAGTTTTTTTCTGTTTTATGGTCAATTTTCTACCCATTCAAGCCACTAAAAAATGATTTTCCATTATATGGGTACAAGGTAATCCTGAGACAAAACAAACAAACAAACAAACAACAACAACAAAAAACAGACCTTCAGCTGTGATTCCAGGGTAGGGTAGTTGCACCAACCCACAGCTGTTATGAAGCCCCTATCTTTATATAGCTGAATTTGATCATTTATATGGACAACAGCTGAATTTGATCATTTATATGGACAATGCAGGTTAGTCTTCAACTGTGTATGCTTCCAGTGAGGTTACTTGTACTCTGTGATTCAAAAAGTTCTGGTCATGTGTCTAGGCCACAGCATTCCTCAAAAAGAGACATGATACCTTTCTAAGGCTGAGCCACATTTGCTGTAGAAAAATCTTTGCAATTCCTTTGCAGCAGGGAAATTTTTGCAACTCAAGATGAAGTGGGGCAGGGCGAGAAGGCTTCTTTGACTGCAAAAGTATCTGAAACGAAGGGTAAGGCCTTTGTGTACTTGTAGTCATCATTATACTTCATGAATAGCTCTTTCAAATGAATCATATTAATAGATCTCTTAGAACTGGAAGGGACTTTGAGGCTACCTGATGTAGTTCCCTTCTTTCAGCTGAGAACGATATTTCTTTAATCTCCATTTTATAGGTGAGGCAACTGAGTTCCACAAAAACAATGCCATTCTGTAGTCTCAGGTTCACCTGAAAACATTGCATTTGACTCTGCCACTGTTCATACTTAGCCCACCTTTTGATAGTCTGTCTTATTCACTGCTTTGAGCTCATGATGCTCTCCAAAGAGCCCAACCAGGTTGTTACATGCTGTGCCCCTGGTAGGGAGAATTTTCATACCTGACTCCCATAATTGAGGGCAGATATGACACACTCCTGTTTGCCGATAGAGAATTGTATCCTTTAATGAAGCAATACTTTCCTGAGCCTCTGGAGCTGCATGTGGTTCTTTCACATGCAACCTGTCATTTTTCCAACCCTTTGATGTATTAAAATATTGTTTCCAGTGATATTTCACAGTGCACATGTAATTATCAGGTATTGGACTCTAGAATTTGTGTAAGTTGTCCCATCTAATGGGACAGTCTATTCCTTGCTTACACCATTCAGCTGGATGCTAAAACTGTTTTGGGAATTTTCACCTACACCCTTGACAAGACTAGTTCAGTAAGGCCATATTTGGTCTTTGGAAACAGAAAGAACTGGATTCAAACCTTTTCTCCACTATGAAACAGTGACCACATAAGTAGCTGTGTTACCTAGGAAACATCACTTTAAGCATTCTGTGCCTAAATTTCCTTATCTTTAATGGAATATTAGTAATGTATGTCTCATGGGTTTGTTGAGAGAATAGAGATAATGTACATACGGAATTTAGCTCACATAATGACTACCACATGTAAGGATTTAATACACTATTATTATTGTTCTCCTCCTCCTCGTCATCATCTCTCTATATTTCAGAGTTGCTATAAGATTATTAAACAAAATGGTGTAAACTATATAGCAGTTTCTCATCTCTAGTAGAGTCTCAAAAATAGCAACTCTTATGAGTATAGTTAATTAAAGCACTGGAAATATTAAATGAAGCTGTCACATTTCTGGAACATGGCTTATTTGGTCACATAGGTGGTTTATCTTGAACAAATAGTACTGTTCAAATTTTCTAATTCAAGTCCACATGTTCCAGCCAGAGAGTAGAGTGGTAAACATCATAGAATCCTTTAGAAATTGATACTTTCTCTGAATTTTCCCATTAAGTTTCTCAGTTTTCTAAATACAAGACTAAAACACACTCCCAGAAAATAATTTCATTTGAGTGTAGAACTGTGACAAATGATATCACCAAGGTAGCTAACAAACAGATACACATAATTTTCAAGGCAAGATTTCTAGATGTTCTCTGGTTACTTGGTCTTAATTATCCTTTGATGTCAGCAACCATCTGCTCACCCTTTCACATACATAATTACCCAGCCAAACTTATACACTGTACTGGAAATTTCAAGGGGTTAAGATTAAGAAAGACCTTGATTCTACTTGCAATCTCCACTACTTGCTAGCTCTATGTCCTTGGCCAAGTCTCCTAATGCGTCTGAATGTCAGTTTTCATATCTACGAAATTTCTATAAAAATCATTTCCCAACCACTTATCCAAAATCCTTGGTGCCAAATAAGTTTTATAATTCAAGTTTTTTGGGCTTTTTATTTTAAAAATACTGCATGTTGCATAACACCTTCAGTGGGACAGAACCCGGTAATCAATCACATCAATATTTCTGCAACAAAGCATATGAATAGTTACACTGAGAGTGCCTCATGTCAATTCACAACAAGTTTTGTCACCAGGCAAGTTTTAGCAACAAACTTATGAAAAACTGTTTGGTCTTCAGAGCTTTCTAGAGTTTGTAATTATTAATGGTGGACTGAAACTTGCATCTGATCACATGAGATTGTTCTAGGGATTACATGAAATGCATTATGTGTAGCAGGGGTCCTGATGAGAGTGAATTGATATTCTGACACATCTGGGTATGTGAAGACCCCCATATGTTTATTTTCTTGAGATAATCTGCAGAAGGCAAAAGGCTTTATGCAGAGGAGGGCTGTGTCAGAAACTGGATTTGTAGGGGTGGAGGAGCAATCTGATAAGATATGATGGTGTTTGTTCTCCAAGGACAGTAACCAAGTTTGAAAGTCTGAGCTAGGGTGGTGGGAGTGGGTTGTTGGGGAGATGTTGCTGCAGTAAGAAGCTGAAGATGTTTTTCTCACAGGAGCCTCACTCAGATACAGGTTAGAAGCAATATTGTTTCAGTGTCCAGGTGACAAAATTATAGCACAGAACTGAAAGGGGCATTCCTACCCTTCTATGTGGACCCATTGTTGGTTTCAGACAAAGCTGCCAGAAAAGAGGGCAGCACCATTTAAGCCCCTCAGGGATGTGTAGCTGGGAGCACTTCAGAATCCATGCTCCCCCACAGTCTAGCGGGGGCCTCCATGTTCCCACAGCCACAGGTACTAGTACCATCAGTAGCTGGACTGGGTTGGAGGGGCTACCACTATCTTTCATTAGAAACACAAGCTCTGTCTAGTGAAAATGGACACATAACATACCAAAACTTATGGAATGCAGCAACGTTCCCTATTAAGAGGGAAGCTGATAGTAGAAAATGCCTACATCAAAAAAGAAGATCTTAAATAAATAACCTAACATTACACCTCAGGGAACTAGAAAAAAGAACAAACTAGGCCCAAAGTTGGTAGAAGGAAAGAAATAATAAAGATCAGTACAGATACAAATGAAATGGAGAATAGAAAGTCAGTAGAAAAGATCAATAAAAATAGGAGTGGTTTTTGAAAAGGTATACAAAATTGGCAAATGTTTAGCTAGACTAAGAACAAAGGAGAGAAGACTGAAAATCAGAAATGAAAGAACACATTGCAACTGGTGACTAAATAAAAACAAATGATCATAAGAATCTACTATGAAGTTATATGCCAATAAATTAGATAACCTAGAAAAATGGATACATTACTAGATACATACAATCTACAAATGTTAAATCATGAAGAAATAGAAAATATGAACAGACAAATGGTGAGTAAAGACATTGAATAAGAAATAAATAGTCCCACATCAAGGAAACGCTCATGGTCTGATGCCTTCACTGCTAAATCCCACCAATATTTAGAGAACTAATACCAATTCTTCTGAAACTCTTTCAAGAAATCTAAGAAGAGGGAATACTTCCAAACTCATTTTATGAGGCCAGAATTACCTTGATACCAAAAACTGACAAAGACATAACAACAATAAAAAATTAACTGCAGGTCAATACCCCTGATGAACATAGATGTAAAAATCTTCAACAAAATACTAGCAAGATAAATTCAACAGCACATTAAAAATAACATTCTTTATGATCAAAAAGGATTTATCTCTGGGGTGCTAGAATAGTTTTACATACACAAATTAATAAATGTGATGCACCAATTAAAAGAATAAAGGACAAAAACCATATGATCATTTCAATAGATACAGAAAAAGCATTTGACAAAATTCAACATTCTTTCATTATAAAAACTCTAAATACATTAGGTTTAGAAGGCACTATGATTTGGATATTTGTCCCCTCCAAACCTCATGTTGAAATATGATTCCCAGTGTTAGAGGTGGGGGCCTGTTGGGAGGTTATTGGATCATGGGGGATGATCCCTCATGAATGGCTTAGCACCAACCCTTTGGTGATAAACGAGTTCTTGCTCAGTTAGTTCATGTGAGATCTGGTTGTTTGAAAGAGTCTGAGATCTCTCCCCTTGCTCTCTTGTTCTCACTCTTGCCATGTGTCATGCATGTTCCCCATTCATCTTCTGCCACGATTATAAGCTTCCTCAGGCCCTCACCCAGAAGCTGAGCAGATGTTGGTGCCATGCTTTACAGGCTGCAGAACCGTGAACTAATAAACCATTCTTTACAAATTACCCGGCCCCAGGTATTCCTTTATAGCAATGCAAAAACAGCCTAATACAGAAATTTGATACCAAGGAGTTGCTGTAAAGATACCTGAAAATGTGGAAGCAGCTTTGGAACTGGGTAACAGATAGAGGTTGAAATATTTGAATGTTGCAGAAGAAGACAGAAAGATTAGGGAAATTTTGGAACTTCTTAGACACTCATTAAATGGTTGTGACCAAAATGCTGATGGAGATGTGGGTAGTGAAGTCCAGGCTGATGAGGTCTCAGATGTAAATGAGGAATTTATTGGGAACTGGAGTAAAGATCATTCGTATTATGCCCTAGCAAAGAATTAGGCTGGATTGTGTTCATGCCCTAGGGGTCTGTGTGTGTTTGAACCCAAGAGTGATGACTTTGGGTATCTGGTGGAAGGAATTTCTAAGCAGCAAAGTGTTTAAGAGATGGCCAGGCAGCTTATAACATCCTACAATCAGATACAGGAGCAACGAAATGACTTAAAGTTGGAACTCATATTTAAAAGGGAAGCAGAGAAAAAAAATGAAAAACTTGAAGCCTAGCCATGTCACAAAGAAGGAAAAGGTATTTTCAGGAGTGGAATTCAAACAGGCTGTGGAGCAATTTAGATTATCACAACTAAAAGGGAGCCAAGTGCCAGTGTCCAAGATAATGGGGAAAAGGCCTTGAAGGCATTTCACAAGTCTTTGGGACAGCTCCTCCCATCACAGGCCCAGAGGCCTAAGAGTAAAGAATGGCTTCATGGGCCAGGCCCAGAGTGCCAATGCCCTGTGACACCTCATGAGGCTGCTTCTTGCATCCCTACTGCTCCAGCTCCAGCTGTGGTTCAAAGGGCCCTAGATACAGCTCAGACCACTGCTTCAGAGGGCACAAGCTGTAAGCCTTGGCAGCTTCCATGTGATGCTCAGTCTGCAGGTACACAGAATGCAAGAGTGAAGGAGGCTTGGTGACTTCCACCTAGATTTCAGAGGATGTATGGGAAAACCTGAACAACCAGGCAACAGCCTGCTGCAGTAGCGGATTCCCTGACAGAGAGCCTCTACTATGGCAGCACCAAGAGGAAATGTGAGGTTGGAGCCCACACTCAGAGCCCCAACCAGGTACTGCCTGGTGGAGCTGTAGGAAGGGGGTTGCTGCCCTCCATACACAAGAATAGTTGAGCCAGCAGCAACTCGCATCCTCAGCCTAGAAGAGCCACAAGCACTGGACTCCAACCCATCAGAGCAGCTACATAGTCTGCATCTAGCAAAGCCACAGAAATGGAACTGCCCAAAACCTTGGGAGCCCATCCCTCATACCAGTGTGCCCTGGCTGGTGGACATGGAGTCAAGGGAGAATATTTTGGAGCTTTAAGATTTAGTGACTACCCTTCTGGGTTTAGACTTGCATGGGGCCTATTGCCCTTTCCTTCTAGCCAATTTCTCCATTTTGTAATGAAAATGTCTGGTCAATGCCTATACCGCCATTGTACCTTGGGAGAGAATAACTTGTTTTTTTTATCTCACAGGCTCATAGGTCTCCAGATGAGACTTTGGACTTTGGAGTTGGGACTTTTGAATTAATGCTGGTATGAGTTAAGTCTTGGGGGGACTATTGCAAAGGCATGATTGTATTTTGAAATGTGAGAAGGATGTGAGATTTGAGGGGCCAGGGGCAGAATTATATGGTTTGGATATTCATCCCCTCCAAATCTCAAGTTGAAATGTGATTCCAATGTTGGAGGTGAGACCTGTTGGGAGGTGACTGAATCAGAGGGGATGATCTCTCATGAATGGCTTAGCACCATACTCTAAGAGAAAAGTGAATTATTGTGCAATTCGTACACTTAAGATCTGGTTGTTTAAAACAGCCTGTGTCCTCCCCGCTTGCTCTCTTGTTTCCAGCTCTTGTGATATGATGTGTCTGCTTCCCCTTTGCCTTCTGCCATGATTGTAAGCTTCCTGAAGCCTCACCAAGAGCAGATGCCAGTACCATATTTCCTGCACAGCCTATAGAACTGTGAGCCAAAATAACCCTCTTTTCTTTATAAATTACCCAGTCTCAGGTATTTCTTGATAGTAACACAAGTGAACTAACACAGAAGGAATGTATTCAACACAATGAAGGTCATGTATGACAAACCCACAGCTAACATCATACTTAGCAGTGAAAAGTTGAAAGCTCTTTGTTTACAATCAAGAACAAGACAAGGATGTCCACTCTTGCCACTTCTGCTCAACCTAGTACTGGAATTCCTAGCCAGAGTGATTAGGCAAGAGAAAGAAATAAAAGGCATCCCATTCAGAAAGGAAGAAGTTTAAATGGTTTCTGTTTGCAAATGACATAATCTTATATATAGAAAATCCCAGAAACTCCACCAAAAAAAACTCTTGGAAATTATAAATTCAGTAAGGTTGCAAAATGTAGTACTGCTACTATACACTAATAATGAACTATGCCCCCCAAAAAAATCAAGAAAACAGTCTCTTTTATAATAGCATTAAATAACAAATAAGATATACTATTTAGGAATAAAGACCAAGGAGGTGAGAGATCGCTACACTGAAAACTATAAAATATTGATGAAAGAAATTGAAGAAGATACAAATAAATGGCAAGATGTTCCATATACATGGATTGGAAAAACTAATATTGTTAAAATGTCCATACTACCCAAAGCAATCCACAGATTCAATAAAATCCCTATCAAAATTCCAATGATATTTTTTCACAAAAATAGAAAAACGATCCTAATATTTGTGTGGAGACACAAAAGAGCCTAAAGGACCAAAGAAATCTTGAGTGAAAAGAACAAAGCTGTAGGCAATACAATGCCTGTCTTCAAAATATATCACAAAACTCTATTAATCAAAACAGCATGGTACTGGCATAAAAATAGATATATAGACCAATGGAACAGAATGGACAGCCAAGCAATAGACCCACACATTTAAGGTAAATTTTTAAGGTAAATTGATTTTTGACAAAGATGCCAAGACCACACAATGGGGAAAGAAGCGTCTCCTTAATAAATGGTGCGTGCATAACTTGATATCCACAGGCAGAAGAATAAAATTAGAAGCTTCACTCATAATATACACAAAGACTAAGTCAAAATGGGTTGAAGACTTAAATATAATACTTGAAACTGTAAAACTACTAGAAGAGAATATAGGGAAAAACTTCTGTGACATTGATCTGGGCAATGATATTTGAGCTATGACCCCAAAAGCACAGGCAACTAAAGCGAAATTAGACAAATGGGATTACATCAAGCTAAAAATTTCTGCATAGCAAGGGAAACAACACAGTGACGAGACACCCTATGGAACGGGATAAAATATTTGAAAACCATGCATCTGATGAGGGATTAATATCCAAAATGTATAAGAAACTCAAACAACTCAATAGCAAGAAAACAAATAACCCAATTAAAAAATGGAAAAAGGACCTGAATTGAATTGACATTTCTCAAAACAAGACATGCAAATAGCCAACAAGTATATGAAAAAAGCTCAACATCACTAATCAACAGGGAAATACAAATTAAAACCACAATGAGATATCACCTCATACTTGTTAGAATGACTATTATCAAAAATATGGAAGATAAGTTTTGGTGAGGATGTGGAGAAAGGGGAGCCTATGTAAGGCACACCTTCTTTTATTGTACTTTGTTTAATTGTGCTTTGCAGCTATCATAGTTTTTTTGTTTGTTTGTTTTTTTTTTTTTTTTTTTTTTTTTTACAAATTGAAGGTTTGTGGCAACGCTGGATCCATCAAGTCATTCAGCATCATTTTCCAACAGCATCTTCTCACTTCATATCTCTGTGTCACACATTGGTAATTCTCACAATATTTCAAACTTTTTCATTATTCTTATATCTATTATATTGATCTATGATCAGTGATACTACTATTGTAATTGTTTTGAGGCACCATGAACTATGCCCATATAAGATGGCAAACATAATCAAGAAATGTTGTGTATGTTCTGACTGCTCCACCAACCAGCTGTCCTCCCATCTCTCTCCTTCTTCCTCTCCTAAGCCCTGCCTATTTTCTGAGACACAACAATATTGAAATTAGGCCAATTAATAACCCCAAAACGGTCTCTAAGCATTCAAGTGAAAGGAAGAGCCGCATGTCTCTCCCTTTAAATAAAAAACTAGAAATGATTAAGCTTAGTGAGAAAGGCATATTGAAAGCCAAGATAGACCTAAGCTAGGCCTCTTGTACCAGTTATCCAAGTTATGAATGCAAAGTAAAAGTTCCTGAGGGAAACTAAAAGTGCTACTCCAGTGAACACATGAATGATGAGAAAACAAAACAGACTTATTGCTAATATGGGCAAAGTTTGAGTGGTCTAGGTAAAATGTCAAACCAGCTACAACATTCCCTTTAGCAAAAGCCTAATCCAGAGCAAGGCCTAACTTCCTTCAATTGTATGAAGGCTGAGAGAGGTTAGTAAAGTGCCGAAGAAAAGTTTGAAGCTAGCAGTGATTAGTTCACGAGATTTAAGGAAAAACGCCATCTCCATAACATGAAACTGCAAGGTGAAACAGCAAGTACTGAAGGAGAAGCTGCAGCAAGTTACCCAAAAGAGCTAGCTAAGATCATTGATGAAGATGGCTACACTAAACAATGGATTTTCAATATAACAAAACAGCCTTCTATTGGGAGAAGATGCCATCTAAGGACTTTCATAGCTAGAGAAGTAAATGTCTGGCTTCAAAGATTCAAAGGACAGGCTGACTCTTGTTAGAGGCTAATGCAACCAGTGACTAAGTTGAAGCTAATGTTCATTTACCATTCTGAAAATCCTAGGGCCCTTAAGAATTATGCTAAATCTACTCTGATTATGCTCCATAAATGAAAGAACAAAGCCTGGATGACAGCACATCTCTTTACAGCATGATTTACTGGATATTTTAAGCCCACTGTTTAGATACACCACTCAGAAAATGATTCCTTTCAACATATTACTGTTTGCTGACAATACACCTGGTCACTCAAATGTTCTGATGGAGATGTACAAGGAGATTAATGTTGTTTTCATGCCTGCTAACACAACATCTATTCTGCAGCCCATGGATCAATGGGAAATTTTGACTTTCAAGTCTTACTGTTTAAGAAATACATTTTATAAGGTTATAACTGCCATGGATAGCAATTCTTCTGATCAGTCTGGACAAAGTAAATTGAAAACCTTCTGGAAAATATTCACCATTCTAGATGCCATTAAGAACATTTGTTATTCATGGGAGGATATTTAAATATCAGTATTAACAGGAGTTTGGAAGAAGTTGATTCCAACCCTCTTAGATGACTTTGATTAGGTTTAAGACTTCAGCAGAGAAAGTCAGTGCAGATGTGGTAGAATAGCAAAAGAACTAGAATTAGAAATGGAGCCTGAAAATGTGACTGAATTGCTTCAATCTCATGATAAAAATTAAACAGATGAGGAATTGCTTCTTATGGATGAGCAAAGAAAGTGGTTTCTCAAGATGGAAAGTACTCCTGGTGAAGATGTTGTGAAGATTGTTGAAATAACAAAGGATTTGGGATATTACATGAACTTAGTTGATAAAGCATCAGCAGGGTTGGAGATCATTGACTTCAATTTTGAAAGAGTTCTGCTGTGGGTAAAATGTTATCAAACAGCATCTCATGCTACAGAGAAATCTTTCACGAAAGGAAGAGCCCATTGATGTGGCAAACTTCTCTGTTGCCTTATTTTAAGAAATTTCCACAGCCCCCCAATCTACAGCAACCACCACCCTGATCAGTCAGCAGCCATCAACATGCAGGTAGGATCCTCCATCAGCAAAAAGATTATGAGTCACTGAAAGCTCAGATGATCGATAACATTGTTTTTAGCAACAAAGTACTTTTAAATTAAGCTATGTATATTGTTCTTTAGACATAATACTATTGCATACTTAGTAGACTGTAGTATTATGCAAATGTAACTTTCATACGCACTGAGAATCCAAAACATTTGTATGAATCACTTCATTGCAATATTTGCTTTAATTGAAGTGGTCTGGAACCAAACCGTCAATATCTCCAAAGTATACCTGTACACTGTTGGTAGGAATGTAAATTAGTACAACCATTATGAGAAACAGTATGGAGGGTCCACAAAAAGTTAGAAATAGAACCACTATATGATCCAACCATCCCAGTACTGGGTATATATTTAAAGGAAATGAATAAATATGTTGAGGATATAGCTGAATTCCCATTATGTGCAGCATTATTCACGGTAGTCAAGATATGAAATTAGCCTACGTGTCCATCAATGGATGACTGGATAAAGAAAATGTAGTATATATACACTATGGAATACTATTCAGCCTTAAAAAGGAAGGTATTCCTGTCATTTGTGACAACATGGATGAACCTGGAGGACATTATATTAAAGGAAAGATGCCAGGGACAGAAAGACAAATGCTACATGATCTCACTTATATGTGGAATTTTAAAAAGTTGCTTAACTCAGAAGCAGAAAGTAGAATAGTGGTTACCAGAACCGGGGGGCAAGGACTGGGGAGATGTTGGTCAAAGGGTATAAAGTTTCAGTTAGATAGGAGAAATAAATTCAAGAGATCTACTGAACAACATGGTGACTGTAGTTAATAAGAACATATTGTATTCTTAAAAATTGCTGGCCAGGTACGGTGGCTCATGCCTGTAATTCCAGCACTTTGGGAAGCCAAGTCAGGTGGATCGCTTCAGCATTCAAACTCTTGAGCTCAAGAGTTAGAGACTAGCCTGGGCAACATGGCGAAACCCCATCTCTACAAAAAAATACAAAAATTCACCAGGCATGGTGGCACATGCCTGTACTCCCAGCTACAGGCAGAAGTGGGAGGATCGCTTGAACACAGGAGGTTGAGATTTCAGTGAGCTGTGAATGAAACACTGCATTCCAGCCTGGGTGACAGATTGAGACCCTGTCACAGGGTCTCAATAGCAAGAGAACTAGAATTAGAAATGGATCCTGAAAAATGTGACTGAATTTGAAAGAAAATTGCTAAGACAGTAGATTTTTAACTGTTCTTACTATAAAAAAAAGATAAGCATATGAGGTAATGCATATTTTAATTAGGTCAGTTTAGCCACTCTACAATGTATACATGTTTCAAAACATCATGTTGTACAGAATATATGCAATTATTTATCAATTAAATATATATGTTATATGTTATATATGTCAACTATCTAGAATTTTTCCTGACAGATGATAGACATTTAGCAATGTTTTTAAATGGATGATATTCTCCTGTATATTTTTCTCCTCCTTCCTTGATACCTGACTGTGAGTTTCTTAAAGGCAAGGAGCATGGATATAGTTCTAGCTTTGTATCGTCTATGTCTAGCATGCTTCTTGACACACAATAGGTGTTCAAAAATAAAAGGTTGTTCATTGCATTTAATTGATTTTACATTTTAAAATTGATAATACATTTTAAAGACAAAAAATAAGTCATAAAAATAAGACCATCACAATGAAAAAATACGAAGAAAATAAAATTTAAAAAAATGAAAGTTCCTTAATAAGAGGAAGGCTTTTGGCTGTCGTGGTCCCCTCTGGATCCCCAGTAACTGAGCAACTGCTTGTGACTAAGAAACGTTTGTTGATCGAATTTGTTGGCAGTTGACATTCACGAAGAGAGTGAGAGTGGAAGAACAATATGAAAGGACTGTTCCTGACAACTATTAGAAATAACTGGGTAGAGCTTAAGGGGGACTGAGGCTCTCTATTACATAGGTGGGGATACAAGTCAGTGAAATTTGAGTTATGAAAGTGCATGCCATTTCATTTGTAATCAAGGTGAGGTATGGCCTGAGGAAACTTGAGGCCTAACACTTTATAAAGGTTCAAAAATGTCTTCTGTTGAGTTCTGGGTATTAGATAGCTAAGCTTCATGTAGACACCAAGTGGGTCTTGGAAAGTTTCTCATTATAAAGAAGACCTTGGGGGTGGGGTAAGTGTGGACAAACAAGGGCTTATTCTGGCAAGTTCTCATTGGGCTTAGTTGCTCCATTTGATCTTTGTGATGTTACTTTGGAAGAAGAAAGGGGCAATAGTCATTGGTTGGGAAAACAGGAAAAAGGAAACCAGTTTTACTTGGATTATTACTATTAAGGTGAATTCATTTGCACCCATGCCCTGGCTAAGCATGGGGAAATGCAAGTGATATATGTCAACTATCTAGAATTTTTCCTGACAGATGATAGACATTTAGCAATGTTTTTTAAACAGATGATATCCTCCTGTATATTTTTCTCCTCCTTCCTTGATACCTAACCATGAGTTTCTTAAAGTCAAGGAGCACGGATATAGTTCTAGCTTTGTATCTTCTATGTCTAGCATGCTTCTTGACACACAATAGATGTTTGAAAATAAAAGGTTGTTCATTGCATGACACATGTTGATGATTAGGATATGGATTATTATATGCAAATTAGTGCCAAAGAAATATTTAAAAGAAATTATTTTCTCCCAAGGTGATTTAATCCCATCTGATATGAACACTAATAATTTGCTTAGCTAACAGTTTTTTGTTTGAAACGCAAAAGGTAAGTTTATTCCACCCTAGGTCTGGGATTATTACAAAACTGAGTTGGCTAGATCCAAATGAATGTGGTTTTCCTGTTTGGTTTTCTTGTCATGGCTTTTTACTTTCCTTTCCCATAAATCAAAATACAGCACAGAAAGTCTTTTTCTTCATAAGATTTGGTATGCCATGGCTACTGGCTTCAGTTGGCTCACATTTCCTAAGTAATCCCTTACCTCATTCTGGTTCATGGCTATTTTTAATAAGGCCTTCATGACTTGCTGCTCTTCTAAATTAGTTTATTCATTTGTCTGCAACTTGACTTTAAAAAGGCTCCACTTGAGGAGGCTCAAATCATTATTCATTCCATATCCTCTCTCACTTATGACAAGGCTAGATTTTGTTCCCTTTCTCTGTTCCCAGATTTATTCATATGAACCCTCTCTGTTCCTTAACCTCTTCTTTAAGTGGAACATTTCCTCCTTTCCTTTGCCACCTGAAATATGCTCTAAACATTCGAACTGATGAATTATATTCTTGTTTGTGTCCTTCCTTCTTCCTCTATTTTCATCTCAGCCATTTCTTGGCCTCTTTGATCTACTGCTACAAATAAGACATTGTCTCTGAATGTTTCATTCTGGAAGGTGCAGCTCTATGCTCTTCACAGTAAGCAAGGGAGAGATTCTCCACTCATGCAGTACCTACAATTGCTCTACGCTTTCCCCATTGCATGAACCAACTCTTTTCTTTCTACAGCATGACTTTCACTTGGTTCACAAATACTGCATGCCTTTTGGTGCTTGGCAGAGTGCTAGGCATTGAACAGAGAGTGGTGATCGTGGCCTTGCCAGCAAGCACTGATCTTATTTATTTAGTTTATGGACAGTCAACTCTTTCAACCATGCTATGGATAAAAGCAGTTTCAAAATTATTTTTATCTTTTTGATTGCAGATGTACTCATCCTGATTAATCATACATTAAAAATTACTTTGCATTTCTTGGGGTATAAAATTCAACAACCCTATAGTGTGCTGGAGAACTGACTGGCTGGTCCATTCAAATGTGTTCATGGAATATCCACAGGGGGCCATACAATGTTTGTCCTATTTTTCTTGCACACACATTTCTATTGCTTCCTGTATTAGCTATCTTTGTAGGCATCTGGAGGGCAAGGGCCAGGTCTATTTGACTTGAATTGTAGGGAAACTAGGTCAGAGGCACATCACTCTTTTGTGAATGTGTTATATATTCAACAGATTATTGATTTACTGGATTTAATGAATTTTCTTTTCTCTGTGCTTTCTAAGGAAAGAAGTAACTGTTAAATGAAACAAAATAAGCACAGGCTATAAATGTTTAGCCCTAACTGTGAGGAGGGTTTAAACATGGGTTGCTTATCTTCTGTGTCTTCTGTCCTTATTGATTTTCATATTCCACCCTCAGCTCAAGCTATGCATTTGATATTGTTGACTTCTAGACTGCTACTTTGGGGCCTGCCTCCCTTGCTGCGATGTGGATGGATGACACCCATTTTTTTTCTAGTTAAGCAGAGTAACTGATAAGTTCTGATGTCAAGTTTGTCGATGCTTCACAACCAGGGAAGTTTTTAACTACATTGTCTGACAGCTGAGTCATCCAGCCTCCAAGCCTTTCTATGATACATTTTTCTTTCTAATTCAGAAACTTTGAAACTATCCCTTCGCCAACTCAGGGGAATGTGTGGGGCTTTATGTTTCGTTTTAGTGCCTTCCTTTTTTGTGTGTGATTTGGTGCAGTAAATTATCTGAAAAACGACTACCCCTTTTTATAGGAGCTTTACAAATGACCTACTGAGTAAATGGCCTAGTCCATGTCTCTGGGCCGATATAGAAACAGCTTTGGGCTCTCAGTTCACCCAAAATGGTCTGGGGAGAGAATCTCCTTAGATGAAAATGTATTTTAATTTTTTTAGTACAAGCAGGCTTTCCAAAGGTGGCAGAAAGCATGGAACTTATCTTAAAGTACTGAGTTGGTTTTAGATGTAATTTTAAAAACAAGATAATTTGATTGTTTAAACACGACAGTTTTTTTTAAAGTAATACGTCATAGCCAATCAAAATTCCCAAGCCAGAAAAAAATGTTTTTTTCAATTTAGCCAGTCTGCTTTAAATCTAGGATATCCCAGGGGCTTGGCTAAACTAGCCATGAGATTGCTCCCCAACCCCACTGTCACCTCCAGCCTTTTAAATCAAAAAGCATAAAAATGTATGGCAGCAAAGAAAGATGCTCTGAGGCAGGGACTAGCCTTGACTCCTAATATGGTCAGATTGCAATTAACCAGAGGATCAGCAGCTCTGTTAGGCATTTTAAATTTCTGTTTAACTCAAAAGCCTTATTTTTGTTTGAAGCTTCTTGGAGTTGAGTCTTGCTTTAAAGTATGAATGCAGAAGTCTGCCTTTGAAAACATGGTGTGGATTACTGAAAAGATGGTGTGAATGACTGAGAACCCTGGAGGTCGTGGGTATCAGAACCAACCTTGTTGGGGGAAGGACTCTTTAGCAGTGTGATTTGCAATTTTTCTTCTCCAAAATATCCCTCTTTCATCTACTCCCCAGACGCCTGCAGTGGTGTCTACATTTTCACCTCTGCAACTCATTCCTTTGATTCAAGCATTGTTGCCCACTCCAGAAAGGTTCTCCTAAAATACACAGAACCTAAAAGGAGCAATAAATGAAATCGATAAGACCGTACAGCAAAGAAGTCAATCAGATTGTCTCCTTTCTAGATACAGGAAGGAAACGGGCAGTGACTGTAGCTCATTGGGCTTTGGGGTATCTGGGAGAAGTCCTTAAAAGGAAGATTGGAACACAGGAAGGGAAAGAACACAATAAAACTAATCTCATAATATTTTTAAGAATAAGCCTGTTATGTCCATGGATCATTAGCTTAAACCATAGAGAGAAGACTGTGATGTCAGCTTGTGTGTGTGTGTGTGCATGTGCACATGTGTGCACTGGGCAGGGGGGCGGTGGGGGGCGGGCACTTCTTTCAAAGTGCAATATAACAAAAAATATTATTCTTTGAGGCGCTGTTTGTGGGATTCTAGATAGTTTAGATTTTACCACAAATCTGTAAGAGAAAGTAAGGAATTTGAAGATTGTGTCATATAAATAAAACAGGATACACTCACCATCACCCTCCCCTACCAAGCAAATCCAAATAAAGCCTAGGGTTGGGGGAAGAATGATAAATCCTCAGTCCCCACCCCCAATATAGTTGTGATAGATGTCTGATAATTTCAACCGGAGTGTAGGGAGAATGGTGTTCTGTCTCTTTACCTCTCTCTTAAGAACAGAATTAGGGGATGTAAATTGCAAAAAAAACCTGAGTTAAGAGTTCTTTCTGGCCTTACATGGTGGTGAAAATTAAAAAGAGTCAAAGACAATCTCACGATTAGTGAGAAAGTACACCCTTCCTACCCCCTGCCATCTACCAATCCCATTTACAAAGACGCCCCATGTCTTTCAAAACAGAGCCCGCAAATTACCATGAAAATCTGCCCCAACAGACTGTGCTCAAGTAGAAGTCAGAGCTTTTGTTAGCAGGGGTTTGTGGGGGATGGCACCATAGCGAACACAGTTAAGCCTCACTAATTCCCTGAATGAGGGAAAGGCCAATCTTGATTTGTAAGAAGCTTGAATTTGAAAATATGTTTAAAGAAATGCCATGTTATTATTTCTAAAAACCTGCAGTCAAACTGCTGGCTGGGGTCTGTGCTCTGAGCTGCCTAGACTCTCAAGGCCTCAAACAAACAGATAAGGACTATAATTAGCATATTGGTAATTTGAATGTAAAGTGCACTTAGAGTGGCGCTTTAAAAACGTGTGTTAGCGTACTCTCCTAGCAGGCTGTCACTTTTCTATGTTTATAGTATTAATTTGCCTAGCAACTTGCCCCCTTTCCTTTTTGGCAGTAAACTTTAGCCTCATATGTCAGAATTCGTTAAATTTTCCATATTAGCAGCTGGAATGAACAAGTAAGTGTGTGTGTGTGTGTGTGTGTGGCAGGGTTTGCTGTGGGAGAGAGGTGGTGAACCACTTTTTAAAATAATTATGAACATATTGTAAACTTCTATTCTGCTGACCTTTAAAATTCATCAGTTAATTGATATTTATTTATTGAGTAGGGAATGTATTCTCTTGGATGATTAAAAAGGGTAGGAGGGGCAAGCTGTTTCAAATGCCCTTCCCCTACAAGTGGTCGTATCAAGTGAACATGAGAGAACATTGACTGTAAGAAGTTCTTGCATTATTGCAAAAAAAAAAAAAAAGGATTGATTATGAAGTGCAACAGGTGCTTAATTATATGAAACAACAGCACATTGAGATCTGCATCTATCAAACACATCTTCCATGGTCAGCCAATCCTGTGTGCACATATTAACTTTGTTTGTAAATTCACACTTGAGACCACTTAATTTGAAGTGTGACTGAGTTCTGTTTGGGAGGGGAAAACAGAAGAGAAGATTAATACAGCTTCAGTTTTACCCAAATATTCAATATCTTCATTTTGCTGTGGACATGGAAGAAAAAGGGGATGTTCATTACCAGAACGAACCATCTGGTAATCAGGACAGGGACTGCAAAAAAAAAAAAAAAAAAAAAAAGACAAAAAACAAACAAACAAAAAAACCTGGGTAAAGCCTCCAAGAAGATCAAATTTAATGCCTTCTCCTTGAGAAATTCCCCCCACCCCACCCCATTCCACTTCCTGGCCTTCTTCAGACACTCAGAGACATCAGACACTGAGGGAGATCAGGAGAGAATAACCACAAGCCTGTGGAAGAAAAATAGTCCTTAAGTAATGAAATCCCTAATACAGTGGTTCCCAAATTTTGCTGCACATCGGAATCTGAGATTAGAACCTGAGGAGATTTTTTAAAAATCCTAGTGTCCAGATTCATGCTATCCAATTAAGTTAGAATGTCTAGGGGTAGGGGCCAAGCACTAGCATTTTATAAAAATCACCAGGTGGTTCCTTGTGCAGCCAAATCGAGAACCACTACCCTAATGCTTTCCCACTTTACATGCATTTAATTTATATTTAACCTTCCCAATTACCCTAAGAAGAAGGTGCTGTTGGATCCCTCATTTCACAGATGAGGAAACTGAGGTTCAGAGGGACTAAATACGTTGTCCAAGGTTATCAAACTATAAAATAGTGAATCTGGGATTTGAAGGCCAGCGGTTTAATTACAGAGACTGCATGCTGGACGTCTATGTAATAATGCCCCTCCTGGCTTTTGTCCTTGTATCCAGTACCATTACACTAAATTTGATATAGAACAATCCCACATCAATGTGGTGAGAGTTTATTAGACATCTGTTATGTATATCATACCCATTTTAGTCACACTGTGAGCCTCTAGGTAGATTCTAGGAAATATGGCTAACTTCTGATCATTCAAGGGGTTTTCTAGGTAACCCTGGCTTGGTTACCATTTGTTATGGTAAAGCTTAATTAGCCAAAGACTATCAGAGAGAAGACTATAGTCCCACAAACTCAAATTTATTGTGTGGTTTAACAACTGAGTATCTCCAGTAATAAATACAAGTAGCAAAGCAGGTTTAAGGCATCACTGGTAAAAAAGGAGTAGTCACTCAAAGTAGGCGGTGTAGTTATGGCCTTTTACAACTGCCGTGTGACCTTGGGAGAAAGTGTTTTCTATTAACTTTGCAGCTGGCTTTATCTGTCCATTCTCCCAGCCTGATTAATGGCAGGGCTGCTTTTTCTTAGCTCAAACTGACTTTCACTCTTTCAGTTCTGGGGAAGTTTTGACTTTCTCAGGTTTTGGTCCTTTTCAGAAAGGGATGAGCCCGAGAAAAATATTGACATTCAGATTAACTATTAATAATGTTGCTCCTCTTCAGCCAAGTTGGTAAAATAGTTAATGGAAAAATGTATGTAAAAACCAGGCAAGTCTGAATAAAGTCAGTATTTGAGTTAGTAGTCATATACTAATGTCAGTTTCCAGGGATTTGTCAATGTACTGAGGCTGTGCAAAATAAAATCAATATAATATATCAAAATATTGGGGGAACTCGGTGAAGGATAATGGGAACTCTCTGTACTATTTTTGTAACTTTGTGTAAGTCTTAAACTACTTCAAAATAAGAAAGCTATAAAAGATGTTTAATGGGAGAACAGGTTTGTGTTGATTATCTAAATAAGACTTTTCTAAATTAGTCTGACTTTAGGCTTTTCCATGAATAACCCAAAATTGGTTGTACCAGTGTTCTCTTTTATGCTTCTAGATTTGAATATCGGGTACTGTAGTGATATCAGTGGATTAGTCAACATCCATATCCACCAGGTACAGATCCCTTTGGGATTAGAAATATAAGACCAGTTTGTTCATCAACAAGATGCCATTTGAGTAGAGTCTGGAAATATGTGTTCAATATCATTGGGTAGGGAAAGGAGGGAGAAAGTTGTGGTAGGGAGAGGGAAGATCAGGAGGAAAGGCACAGAGATATGAAAGTCAAGGCACATCAAGGAACAGAGGAAGTTTGATACTGCTGACCCTCGGGGTATAAGGAAGGAGTGGTGGGAAAAAACCCTGGAAAGATGAGTTACAGCTGGAGTGTGACAATCTGGATGTGATTCTCCTCTCTGTGAAATTAAAGAATTTAGGCTTCTTTTGTAGTACTTACTACATCTGTCTTGTGTCACAGTTTCCTGGGTGTATATTTTCTCTTCCCAACTAGATTCCAAGTTTCTTGAGGAGATGCCCCAAGTTTGACTCACCTATGTAGCGTCCGTAGCACCTAGATGTGTGTTTTGCACTTAGTAGGAACTGAATAAGTCTGTCCTAGGAATTTCTAATGTACCACAAAGACACCACTGATATTCCCTCTCAAGAACATCTGGAGCCCCACGAGAATATAGAGTGAGGTGTTTACCTCCAGGGAAATGAAAGTCGCAAGCAGAAAAGCCCACAACCAATCTCCCTCAATCTCTCTTCATGTAGGGCTTTGGGGACTGGGTTTGGCCATGCCCTACCATCTTTGACACATAGCCCTCTTTTCCCCGGACCATGCCCATGATGAAGCCCCTTGAAGAGAGGTAATATGCTTTGCCTTAGTCAATTTGGCATTCCACTCACACCTCCCTCTATTTAGCTTTACTGGAGGGTTGCAGAGGTTCCTCACCCCTTCACCACCTGTTCCCCATGTCTCTGGATTATAGTGGATACATGAGTTCAAGAGGGACCTGGAGAGGGTAGGTATGGAACTCTTCAAGATTGTTTCCAGGATTTGGCTGACATAAATTGTCTGAGAGGATCTCCACCATTTGCCTTTTGGTGATTTATTTTCTCTTCGCCTCCTGAGAGAAATGTTCTATTGCTCACCATTTCAGATGGTTGGGTGTGGGGATGGGGGCACTTCTGTTCCTGACAACCTCATTATGTGGTTATCAGGAGCAGACACTGCCCAGGTTGTCACGACAACCAGCAATGATTCAAAGCTTCCCTGAAAGGTCTGTATCTCCGGCAAATAATAAGCCTTTAGCTCTCAGCAGATGCTGAACTGAGCAGCCAATCACAGGTGAGCTGGAAAAACATGACATCATAGTCCAGCCGGTCCAAAAAAAATAAAAATAATAAGATTTGGTTTTCTCTTTACTTCCTTCATTCTTTATCCCCTAGATTTTGTTTTCTACTTTCTCCTTCTCTTTTTCCTTCTTAGTAAAATGGGGAGAGCAATGAAACCAACTTTCCAAATTCAATTCACTCTGCAGGTTGGACTTAGGTTCCAGTAGTGCAGTGATTGAGATCATGTAAGGAAGGAATATATAATGTGATCCACTTGGGAGAAAAATCAAACAGAGCATCAGCTCAATTAAACAATATGGTTTGATATGTAGGACCATGGTGGAAGCAGGGCTAATTAAAACCAAGTCAGAGGAGAGGAACTTTCTAATTCTCATATTAATTCACCCAGAGCCACCTGGATTTAATTGTCTTCTGCTTTTCCTTCACTAACTCCCTGGTGGAAGGGAACAGGGCAAAAGCTGGGGGCTTCAGAAAGCTCGTAGGTTCTACAGGGCAGGTCTCTAACGGGGGATAATTGTAGTGAAAGAAGGTCAGGAGAAATCCTTCATTCCCAAGCTGCCACCATTTAGGGAGCATATGTAAATGCGACTCATCAAGTCTATTAAGGAGATGTATAGCTCAGAAATCTGTTAAATCTGCTTTTGTTCCATTAGCTGTTTGTATCCATACAACAATCCAAGGAGAGAGGCAAGGCGAGTTCGACAAAGGAGAAAACTAGTGCCCAGCGAAATTTTAGTCTTGTTCAGGATTTCCTCTCCAGAGGCTGGAATAGAACCTGGGTTTCCTGATTTCCAGGAAAGAACTCAAAGACCCAAGAGAATGGTAACTTCCCAGCCATGGGCTTTCCTCTTTCCCTCACCTCTGATTTTTCAGAGACCTAGGACAAGACCTCTTGGCATCTCTGATGCTCCTTGCTCTTTGCCCAGCAGGTAACCCACAATGCTGCCTGCCACAGAAGAGCTTGAGACCCCTATGATGGGCATGGGGAGGCAGGAAGGAAGGGGCTCCATTGTACCAGACTGCAGTAATGGCAACAGGTTATAGTGAGCGGCCCTGAGTGAAGGAGGAGTAGGCACTGTGCTCCTAGCCAATGCTGTGCACCAGCTGCCAAACCCCAGGTTCTTTTGTATTCAAAGAGTGGGGACACTTTTTTTTTAGTGCAGCTGCTGTAGCAAAAGATGTGAAGACTGAGATCCAAACAGACCCAGAGTCCACTACTGGGAACAACTTCTGGCTGTGGGACTTGAGGCAGGGGTGGGAAGGGAGCAAGGAAATCTGGGTTGCTTTTGCCCAGTGGGTTATTCATTACTGCCTTGCATTCAGTGCCTGCCCAGGTATGGCTCAGCTCAGTCTGGCACACCATAGCCTTGATTGCTACACCTGAATCATTGACCTGGCATTCAGACCTCTTTCAGGATAGCAGGGGTAGTTTGCTTGCTTTTGTCTTAACCAAAATAAGACTGTATTTCCTATTTCCCCTTTTAATGATGTTTCTTACAAGTAAAATATAGCATATGCTTATTGTAAAAACATACAAACAAGACAGTAGTATATAAAGAAAAGAGTTAATGTCCCCCATCATATACACATACCCACATGTCTTTCCTACCCTCTTTTATTCCCAGAGTGTCCCCTTTAGCAGTTAAAACACACACATACACCCAATTTTTTAAACAAAAATAAAATCATAATACACATGCTGTTCTGCATTTTTTCACTCAAGAATGGGTCAAGGAGTATTACTATTTCAGTACAGAGGGGTCTATATACTTGGTTTTTTAAGCTGATGCATAATAGTCCAAAATATGTATCTACCATAATTTATTTAATGATTCACTTACTTGGGCAGGAGAAAACTTTGGGAGGTGATAGATATGTCCATGCCTTGGATGGTGGTGATAGTTTCACAGGTGTATACTTATTCTCAAACTCATAGAGTTGTATACATTAAATATGTACAACTTTTTACATGGCAATCATATTTGACAAAGTGGCTAAAAAAACAACAGTTCCCTTACTGAGGGACATTTAGGCTACCTTTCATGTAATATTTTTCATTCTTATATAATATTCAGCATAACATATTTCAACATTTCTTGACATGTTTTTATGAATATATTCATAATCAGATTCCTTGAGTTGGAATTGCTGGGTCAAGTGGCGCATGCATTTTAACATTTCCTAAGTATTACCCACTTGTGCTCCCAAAAGGTTGTGCCATTTACGCTCCCGTCAATTGTATATGAGAATGAGCAATGTTCCTTTTATCCAGGATTTGACTGAAACAGTTTGAAGATATTCATTTCAGTTTACTTCTGTTATTAAAAGCCCCATCCCAGCGCTTCTCACTTCTCATGTGAATCAAGGGGCTAGTTGGGTAGGTAAAGACCCAGAGAAGATATACAACTCAAGTGGCCATATAGGGTGGCAGAACAAACATAGAACTGAGAATTGGAGACCTGGTTTCCAGGACCATCTCTGTGAAGCATTGGACAGGTAACTTCAAACCCCTGAGTCTCCATTCTCTCATCTATGAAATGCAGATCATAATAATTGCCATAGTAAACTGTTGTGGTTGTTGTGAGGATCAGATGGGGAGATACAAAAGTGGTTTGTAACCTGAGAAGTAGGATACACATGCCAAGTGGTTATGATGGTAGTGTTGTAATACCCTTAAATCAAAGAGCTCCCAAGCAAGAGAACAGTGAGTTGGGTGGTAAAAATGGTGAGTTGAGGGGAAAAATTACACAGATGAAATCTTTAAGATATTTCAGATTGGAATCCCTTCCTGAGATCTCCCATGCAGTTGCCCTATATTCTTGGAGAACAAACCATGTTGACAGTAAAGACTGCTTTCTCGTATCAAGAATAACATAGGTTATCACCCTTTCATAGGAAGACCCTAGGCTTGGGTCTTAAGTCCAGTCCTCTTTCTATGACACCACTATGCTTTGTCAGTCACCTAATAGGATTTTGTCCACATGCTACTTTCTACAATCACTAGGGAGAAAAGAAATACACCCATGAAATGTTTAAATAACCATGTGTGGTGACTGCATAAATAGCTCTGAGTTATAGCTGAGGTATATGGGAGGATTAGAGTGAAATCAAATACCTTCTAATTACAAGTTAAATCAATAGCCTAGAAGACCCAAGTTAAATCATTAGCCAGGAAAATCCAGTTATATTTTTCTATTTCTTAAAAAAGGTTCTTGTTTAACCCAAATAAATGCATTTTACAAATCAGAGATGTTAACATTGAATAAATTACATTCATTTTGATTTGTGATTTTTTTAGATTATTTTTACCATGGTGTAGAAAAAAATCAGTGGGATGTGGTTGCTTTTTTTTTTTAACTCCAAAGTTAGTTAAAAAGATATCTGTAAAATCACTGGAGTCAGAACCATCCTGATTCCAACTTATTAATGAAGGATTTGAGAAAGAGTGTTGTATATTTTTGCATTAAAGACAACCACGACACCAAAAAAGCTATTTTTAAAAATGCCTGATTTTTAAAAAAATGCCAATCTTACATAGTCTGTTTCTTTTAAAGCAAGTATGTATTTTAACAAAACCAGTAATACCACATTTAATTCTTAGCAGTAGTAAACTGTATCATATTAGAAAAAGCATGGACTTTGGACTCATTTCGATACAAATCCCAGCTCTACCACTTTCTACAATGTTAATGTAATACTCATATATGCATTAATATATATATTTTGAATTTAGGAAAATAAAATGCAAACTGACCCTTAAAAATGGTCTGGATTACATCGTTTACTTAGTCTTTGCCTCCCTCTTTCTTGTTTTGGCATAGAGTGGATCATTGTTGTTGTTTTTCTCAATTCCCTGTATCATCACAATTTAAAATGAATCAGTCCAAAAGAGGCATCCCATTCTTCAACTGCCTGAGATGTTTTGTCTGGCGAATCTGTAGCTCTTTTTTTTTTTTGGAGACGGAGTTTCGCTCTTGTTGCCCAGACTGGAGTGCAGTGGTGCAATCTCGGCTCACTGCAATCTCCACCTCCTGGGTTCAAGTGATTCTCCTGTCTCAGCCTCCCAAGTAGCTGGGATTACAGGCGCATGCCACCATGCCCAGTTAATTTTTGTATTTTTAGTAGAGACGGGGTTTCATCATATTGGTCAGACTGGTCTTGAACTCCTGACCTCAGGTGATCCGCCCGCTGGGCTTCCCAAAGTGCTGGGATTACAGGTGTGAGCCACCGCGTCTGGTCATCTGTAGCTCTTTTGTACGACTTTTACTAAAAGGACCTGGGCAGATATATTAGTTCACTCTTGTTCTTGAAACCTATTTTGTTGGCATTATGGAGAAATTATTGCTGGATGTTACACAGTGTGGAGAAAATTGAATAAAAGTTCACTGGGAAGGGTCATGATCTATTTTGGCCATTTAAGTATGTGAGGATATATTTATCTTTATGAAAATAAATTTGAAAGTAGAAAGAAAAAGTTACTCATAATACTACTAGTTTAACCCAACGGTTACAATTTTATGTCCTCTTCTGATCGTTTTCTGTAGGCATATTTTACATCATTATAATTTGAATGTCCTTATTGTTTTGTATTATTTGACTTTTTATGGCAGCTTACTGTCGCCTTGCTGGGATTCACCATAATTTACATAATCTAGCCAAATCATGGGGAGTATGGATTTTGGAGTAGCAAGAGATTATTTTTGGAGTTAGATTTTATAAAGCTTTGGACATCTGCAAAAATTTGAACCGTATCCTAAAGACAAAAGAAAGCTTTGAAGGTTTAAGGGAAAGGATGGACAGAGAGAATCGCATTTAAACTCCATTTGAAGTAGAGTTATTTTTATTTTTTGTATAATTCCTTGCTTTTTGGAATGTGGTGCTTCATATGCAGAAAAGTAGTTTCCCGATCTAGACTGCCATCTCTTTGAATTCCACTGCCACATCTGTCTCTCTTAGTTTTCTGTGTATTTTAGAGATTCCGTCAGTTTAACCTGCCTGGCTGACAGGTGGTGTCCCAAATCGAAACCGTTTTTTCCCCCGAATAAAGTGTGCCCGTGTAGCTGTACAGATTTCGTCCCCTGAAAATTCATCTGAAATCTCAATTCTCCTGAGGGGAGCAATTAAGGAAGATACATGAACTCTCCCCTCCTCTCCATCCTGTCAGGTGCCCCTCTTTTTTGATGGCCCCACCTCTGTCTAGACAACCCTGACAGTGTAGAAGTTTCCATCTCCTTTCCCTTTCCCTCTCCATGTTCCCTCCCCTTCAGTTTTTTCCCCCTCCCAGGCGCTTCCTGCCTGGAAACAAAAGATTGGTCCCCAGTAGCCCACTCAGGGCGATTTTAGTTTTATGCTCACCATCTGATTGGCCTAGGTAAGGTGCAGAGCTCGGGTGACGTAATAGCAGAGAAGGGCTAGGGAGCGGTTGCCGAGCAGGGGCTCTACCGCGGGCGGGCAGCTGTGCCAGCTAACCGTCTGGGATCTCGCACTGGGGGCTGCAGCTTTTCCCCGCCTCGAGCCAGTGTGCGGGGGCGGGAGAAGAGCCAGGGGGAGCGGGCTGGGCCCGGGGCTGCGGCTGCGGCCGCGGGGCTGCGGCTCCCCAGCCCCGCCAGCTGGAGCGCTCGGAGGTAGAGGAAAGGTCTTGACGGGGTGGCTGGATCCGTGGCAGGTAAATCCCGCGACTAACTGCACCCGGGCTACCGCGGGGGAGGGGGTGGCAGTTGGATGATGCTTTAAGGCTGCTGGGCAGATGTTCTGCCTTTCCGGACCCCCCTCCTGTCCTGTTTGTGCCCCAGCCTCGAGTCTCCTACGTGGCTCCCCGGAGCCCTGAGACCAAGCGAGCAGTTTGCATGATCCCAGTTCCCGGACAAGTGGGTGTGTCAGGGCCGTTCCCAGAGGGCCGGGGCTCCTTCGCTTGGTCAAACCCTAGACTCGTTTACTGGGGCCTGGGCCGCTTGAGGCAAAACCCGCCTTGAAAGCTACGTCAGCCTGTAAGTCTTCCCTTTCGCCCCCCCCCCGCCCCCCTACCCAGCCCCAGTAGCTGTGACAGCAGTTCCCTAGAGAAGGGGAGGGGGTGTGGCCACGGTCTGGCCAAGTCCGGGGTAGAACCCCCCCGCCCCTTACACACACACACACACACACACACACACACACACACACACACACGAGGAAAGAGAAAAAGTGACGATTTTCTTAAACGGGCGCCTTCCCCTCTTTCTTTTATTTTTCTTTATCCCCCTCCCCTTTTTTTGGTGGGGGGATGGTAATAACAGGGGGACCCTTTTCTTCTCCTGTGGGGATTGGAATGATGCAATAACGCCCCCAGAAAGCTCGGGGTCCCTGGATTGGCCCTCTCTTTGTCTGGGGAGCAGTGTCATTGGGTCCACTGCCTCTCCTTCTCTCCTGTTCCCCTTAGCTCGCTGGGGGACATTGCCCTCAGTTTGTGAACTGGCTCTGGCAAGATTACTGCCGCACTTTTGGGTGAACTGAACATTTTAGATTCTTACTCTGGCAAGTTTTCCTTCCCTAGGTGGTGGTTAAGGGGTGGGGTGGGGGATGGTGGGAAGAGGGGGATTCAGGCAAGGAGAGAGATAGAGGCCCCACTTGTTTTTTTTTTTTTTTTTTTGGTCCCACCTTTCAGAATCCAGTTCCAGATTCTAGACTTGAGGGTTCTGGGCTGTTGGTCTGTAGAAGCGAAGGAGAGAAGGGTGAGTGGCTTGGCTTTGGGAAGCATGATGGGGGCGGTTGCAGTGCTATTTTTAAAAAACGGCTTTCAGCAGGGAAGCCTTTAGCCATGTTAGTCTTGCTCCCCCCATGGTTTTGCAGACTCAAATCCAGGCCAAGTGTATGGCTGTCTGAGGTATTGGAACAGAAGGAGGTCCATTCCTGTTGGTGACAACACCGTGGCCCTGTTCTGGGATGAGCAAGGTGTAAAGGTCAGTGCGGTTTTCACTGGGCCATTTGCAAAATTATAATTGGGCAAGATCTGTGATTTGGTACTTGAGGCCTCCAATCAGGGGCAACTTTGGGCAAAGAGACTTGATATGGTAATGAATGACTAACAGGCAGAGGCTTGGAGAGAGAGCCATTTGTAAGCCTCTGTTTCTGGATACAAGTGTCATATCCCCCAGCCCATGCAAGAAGCAAAATGGGAAGAGACTAGGAGGTAGCCTGGGCAAGAGCTGACAGCTGAGAATCCTGGGGTCAGAGAGACCTTAGGATGTCAAGGAGCTGACCCTGCAAGTCTCCGGACAGGCAGCTGGGCCTTGTAGGAGAGACCTGACAGGAAAAGGAGGTTCACATGCAATAGGGTTATAAGCTAGGGGACACAGGACCCTAGGGACATTCTGACCAGCTAACCATTCCCACAGGTTGCAGATTTTCCTGGTCAGAGGTGGAAATGGTATATAGGGCAAACAAGTTTGCTGAGGTCTTGGGAGAGGGTGAGTGGTGGACATACCAGGTGAGGGAAACGAGAAATAAAAAGAACTGCAGGGATGGGAAGGTGCTGACATCCGAGAGTTTGCTATTATGTGTTCAGAGACTAAGCTACTAAATTAAGGTTAAAGAAGGTGGCCAAGGCAAAAAAAAAAAAAAAAAATCAGGTGTACAGATCAGATGTAGTAGGCAGGAAGGCAGGAGCAAACTAGAGAGAGAGAGAAGAAAAGTCATGGCCTTACCAACAACCCAAAAGCCCTGAATTCTCTGGTGAGATAGGCAACTCTGGAGGTTGAGGCAGCTGTAGCTCAGCCAAGAATTAGAAGGATGATTCTAGATATTTAAAATCAACAGCATCCCCACCCACGTAACCCACCTTCAGGAAACAGTAGCTTTAACCAAGAGAACAAGAAACTCAATGAGCAGCAGCCTCAACAACTGGCTCTTTCCTCCTGGGTAAGGAGAGGGCAGTGGGGAAGGACGGTGCCTCAAAGGGAAGTGGAGGCGCTATCAATCTGGCCTAGACAGGTAGGTTGACTGCTTTTACATGGGTGGGCTGGGGCCTGGTCTGGGACCCCTGCTCAAAAAAAAAAAAAGAAAAAAAGCCCTCCTTCTCAGGATCCCTGGGGACCCTGTGTGCGCAGGGAACTGTGTAAAACCTTTACTTCGGAAGGTAAGTGCAGCGGTCTAGGCATCTGGGGCGTACTTAAGCCTCCGCTACGCGTCCCCCACCCCCACCCCCACCTGCCAGGGGCTAGGCGTTTCCCTCTGCAGGGCCTGGAATGGACTCGTCTGCCAAGTCGGCACTACACAGCTTCTCCAGCAGGGGGCGGAAAAGGGCCTGCAGCGACGCGCAGGACCCGAGTCCTCCATTTCAGGTGTGATGCTTCAGCCTCGGATCAACTAACAGCCACACATTTAAAATCTCATTTAGGGTTACCGGAGAACCAAATGAACCTCCGGGTGTGGCAGTCTATTTCCATTTCCTCCCAGATATGCGTCGCTTCCTACCGCGCTCTGTGGCTTTGGAAGGCATTTGCATTTACCTACGCGGTGATTATTTGAGTCACTAATACATACAGCCTAACCGGGGGTTTAATTGGAAATGTTAATCAGTGCAATAGATCTGTGTCTGATTTCCACATTTGGTCAGTTATCTGCAGGTTGGAGCAATCTGTGCTAAACCCAGGGGATGCAATGAGGAGCAAAACGGTGCAGCTACAGCTGGGTCTAAGTCTGGGAAACATAATGGGGAGATGGACCTTGAAAACTGGAAAGAGAGTAACAATTTACTGGTGGGAAGAGGAAATCATTAGAAAGGTGTAGTCACAGAGAGGCCTGATTGCTGAGATGGAATAGGATGGCCTTGGAACCCACATGGTGGAGAGGGAGGCCAGAGTTTTTCTTTGAGGTTGGAGGGGGCTGAATTTGGAGAGTGAAGTTTTTTAGGGGCCAAAGGACCAGGAACGGGGGTGGAATGAACCCTGGGAGTCAGAAGTCAAGTGTTATGGAGGGCTAGGGCCTGGTCTGGGACCCCCAAACACACTGTCCCAGACAGTGACAGTCTGGGACCCCTGTTATGTTTGGGGGTCCCAGACAGTGTGTTTGCCCCTCTCTAGGCCTCAGTTTCCTTGTCTTTCAAACGATGAACTTGGCACTAGTTGTTCTATAAGGTGGTCCATTTATTCTTGGTAATGAAGACAGGTCCACTAAAGTATAGCCCTCTTCTTCCCCTGTCAGAAAAATTACCCCTTCTTTTTTTGTATGCCCTCCAGTTTTAGGGAAAACAATACAAAACAACCCCACAACCACATATATTTCATCTCTTTCAACAGTGTGGCTTTACTTTTACTTCATGTGAATGGGGAACAGGAGGGAAAAGAGAAGTCCAAGTTAATAATCTGCTAGGGACCCTATAACCAAGCCCCTGAAAGGTTCTGTGTGGCTGGGTCTCACAGACCTGAGTGGATGGGTGGGTGGCGTATATTCACTAGTGGCCCTTACTCCCTAACTCAATCTCAAAACAGAAAGTCTTGGGATGAAGGTGAAGAAAGGGCCTGGCTTAGGGCGTATATCCTTCTCCTTCGTGCCCTCCTCCCATATCTCACTGTGAGCCCCAGGCACTTTTTGGAATTCAGCACCCTAAAAGAAACACTATCCTTAACAATCAGCACAACAGTGCCCTCTAGTGACCTTAATGGGGACAATTTTTAAGAGCTCCCCATGCATCCCCAGTCCCAGCCTGGTCACCAGTGCCCTTGTGCAGCGGTTACTCCTTGTGGAGAAGGCTCCCAGTCCTTCCAACCAGCCTGACAGAGAAACTCAGCCAGCCACCGTTTCCTGCAAGTCCTTCTCCTTGCATATATGGATGGGGCTGGGGGTTCACAGAGGGAGTCAGCTCCCCACAACTTCCTCTCCAGGGTTGTTTCCTTTGGGCCTGAAAAAGGTTCCAAACCTCCTTTCCTAGACAGCTTCGGTGCTGAGCAAGATACTTGGCATGGGAAGGCTCTGTGGTAGACAGAGTAGTTGTCCATAGCTTCCACCTACCCCCACCGCCAAGGTGGCAGCCCTAGTCCCCAGACAGAGATTCTGTCAGGAAGTTGGAATGCAGCAAGGTGGCTGGGGGTGGAGTTGGGTTGGTGGTGGGTATTGGGTATGTACAAGATGTGTGCATTGATTTCTACCTCAGTCTCCAACAGGAGGCTGAGCCATAGGTGTACAACAAGGCGGTATAGGCATACAACATGATGTAGGCACACAATGCCCACAACACTATACAGACACACAACATGGCATAAAGATATGACACAATACGAATTAAACACATTGCACATACACAAAGGATGGAAGAGATGCAATTCACATGCAACACAGTACAGACACATAACACTCACACAGTAGCTTATTGACATGATCACGTATACAACATGATATTAACAGGACACTGTACACACACATGATGTGATGCAGACTCAATACATGCATGTCATGGTAGATATGACACAGCACACATACACAGACATACAACATGGTACAGGGAACTGTGCAGATATACATGACCCAGTATGCACATGTGCTCACACATAGGATATCTCCCCTTGCCCTACTCTCAACACAACACACCCCCAGGCAGGTGAGAGGAGTGTGGCTACCAGGTGGAATACTGTGTCCTGTCAGTTGATTCTGCACTGACTCAAGCAAGTGGTGAAATAAAGGCAGGCTGCCATGGAGTTAAAAAGTGGTGCTACAATTGAGGCTGGGGGGAGGGGGAGGTAAGCTTCAGGAAAGCTCTTGATCTTGCTCTAAAACATGGAGGTTCTTGGTAGTACAGGTTGGGGGTGTGTTCTCCTTCTCTTACATCCTCTAGTATTGTTTCCCACCCCAATGGGTGGATGCTGCCTCTGCTGTCTGCCCTCATCCCCAGAGATGGGCAGGGGGCTTCTTGAGGCCATTCTTCCTGTGTCCTCCTTGAGCCCCACCCCTCTCTGGAGCTTTGGCAGCTCGCACTCCTCTCCCCCTCACCCCACCCTCTTGCAGGGTGAGATCTTGCAGGGTGAGCTCACGTAGGGAGGGAGGGGGCGAGTACACCATTCAATGGTGCAGTGGGTGGGATTTGGAAAGGCTGCCTGGAGTGTGCATGTGGGAAGCACACATGGAATGCCAGGGATGCTGGGGGACAGACATGCTCTGGAGTCTTGCCCAAGAGCAAGAGGCAGACCCAGAGTATGGCTTGGAGTTTTAATTCCAGAAGGGGGAATTGGAGATCATGGGGCTTTTCTTGGCTCCCTAAGGCTTCAATTTTGCAATCTCCATGTTTAGATATCCATCTAGCCATCTCTTTGGATTAGGACCCTGTTCATTCTGGTCTGTAATAAATAGGTGCTAGCCTGAATCATGCCTCCTTGAGAATTAGCATGTAGTTTCTGCTTTTCTTTGAGGACAAACACCACTGTGGGAAGGGGAAAGGAAAGCAGAGTAGGAAGGATTGCAGAGCTTGGGGTTCTACAAAGAGAAGATCAGCCTCTCCCTTGAGAGGCTCAAATGATTGTGGGAAAAGGCAGAAAGGGAGGGGTCAAAGAGACTCAGTCTCCTTCATGGTTAGACATGGAAACCTCTGTGGGAAAAATAGGGTAAATTATCACCAAGCAACAACAGTAAACAGTATGTATTCATCCTAAGAAACCTGGGGAGGACTGTGGAAGACTTACCTGGTGGAGACAGGAGAAGGTAGAGGGAAGCTCCAATTAGGGTCAGAGGCTGGGGCCTTCAGCACCTGTGAGATGGTAGCAAATTAGGAGACCTCAGAATGCTGTTGCCTGGCAGACAGACTTTTTTTCCACTTCTCCAGTGAAAGAGGTTAGTGAAAAGGGGAATGGAAATGGAGGTGGAGACTTAGAGTTGAGGGATGAACTGAACTGAACTGAATGCAGTGCCACAACATCAGGAAGCTCACATATTCACAGAGCCAACCTGCATTGGCCATTGTCTCTCAGTTTCCTTTTGTCCACTGGACTCTACCACCTCCTGTGATTATACACATTGCTCCATAATTATGCAGACTATGTAAATATTTCACATCTGTCCTATTTGATTTAGTTCTTCCAACACTTATCCAAGGCAACTAAGGCAGGCCTTTTCACTTGATACTAAGCAGGCCCAGAATGATGAGGTGACTAACAGCAATTCTCAGCTTGTAACTCCCAACTCCTGACTCCCACTTCCGTGCCCTTTCTGGAATCCTATGTAACAATGCCTTTTTACACTTCTTAGCCCTCTGATTTTCTAGCTTTCTTAAGAGATATTCTGAAATTCACCAGAGAGATTGAGAAAGAGAGAGAGAGTGTGTGTGTGTGTGTGTGAGAGAGAGAGAGAGTATGTGTGTGTGTGTGAGAGAGAGAGAGAGAGAGATGTTTGGTGGGAGTTGGATGAGGGAGCAGTAGCAGGTGGGGAAAGAGGTTCCCTCTCCCCTACAATGCTTCTCTCAGCAGGTTTCCCCCAAGAAAGAGCAGCTGAGTCCTTGCATCTTGTGGCAGCTGGTGTGCCCAGCACTGAGTCTGTAGGAGCTGAAGCCAGCCCGGACCCTTCTCATGGGCAGTGCCCACCTGTGCTGAAGTCCTGCAGCGGTGGCGGTGTGAGGTGAGTAATGGAGTCCAGGGCAGGGAGTTAGGGATCTCCAAATCCAGGCAAATGCTGCTTTTCCACCAGATCTCCCAATATCAAAGACTCTGCCTAGACCTCGTGACCTAGGCCTCAGAGCATGACCCCTATGTTCTGGGGAATTTTGCCCAGTACAGCTGCCTTTAGTCTCTTGCCTCCCTCCCATCTCTAATATGGGAATGACAGCCTTGACCTACATTTTGGGGTGAGGAGGAGAAATAACATAACAATCGTTGCCAAGTCCGTTGCAGATGTCAAGCACCATCTAAGAGCTTCAGTATAACACAGACATGCTTCCCATCAAGCTGTCATTTTCTTTTCTCCTCCTTTCCTGGTGCCTGGGTGGCTTTTCAGCCACATGCTGCAAATTTGCCATTCGGTTCCTATGATTTCTACTGCCCCATAACCTTAATTTTACCTTCCTGTTTGAAGTGTACCCCCACCCCTTCCATCCCTGCTTCTGGGCCTGTCAGACTTAGCTTAAACCTTCCTGAACCTTCCCTCTGCTTTCCCACCCAACCAAGATGCACTTCCTCCACCAGGTCTCCAACAGCACTTGAGTCTGTAGCGTGCAGGGTAGCACTTGCTGCCCTACTGCCTTAAATAAGTCTTGCATGGTTTCTGGAGTATTCATCTTACCAGGAAAACTAGATTGTAAGCTCTTCAAGGGCAGGGACTAGATCTTACAGATCTCTAGTCTCCCTTAAAAGGGCTCAAAAGTTCCCCAGCAGCTTTGCAAGTTGGGCCTCTCTCTCTTCCTCTGCATTTCTTTCAGGTTTCATGGCCTGTCTCTCCGATCATCTATTTGTTTCTTTGTCTGCCTTTCAGGCAGGCATTATAACTTCTTCTGTCAGCTTCTCCATCTGGCCTCTGTTGCTATTCCCTGCAGTCCAGCTACCTGCTTGTAGCTTGCTGTCCCTCCGTCTGGTCTTCTGTCTGTCTATCAGTTGCTTAGGCATCTCTCCTATTACCCAAATCAAAAAACAACCAACCAAATTAAAAAAAAAAAAACAGAAAAACTAAACAAAAAACAAGCAAGGAATAAGCAATGTAGTTCCCTTTCACACTGAGCATACAATGCACCTACAGACAAGGTAAAACTGCAGCTCAGCAGCAGGTGTTTCTGTGATGCCTTCTTATGAAAGGGAAGCTCCAGAGTTTCAGCCATGGAATTGAAGGTATGAAATTACAGCCTTGTTGATACTGATGCATTCAACTTTCTAGCGATGTTCTGGTAGGGGATCCTCTTTAGGCCTTGACGGACAGAAGGTAACTAGGACTGACTAAAATGAGAATCCCCTGAATCGCTCTTTGGTGTTCTGTGACAGATGCAATAATAACTTGTATTTATTGTCTACTGTTGCCAGCTCTGTGCTAGGCTCTTTACTGGCATGATACCATTTTCTCCTATGATAATCTTGCAAGGTAGGTATTTTTTTTCTAATAGTTACTGCTGTTTCTGATTATACAAGTGATACTAGCTGAAGTTAGGTATTATCATCATTACTGTTTTACCAAGGAGGAGATAGAGGCTGAGAGAAGCTAAGTAACTTGCCTGTAACAGAAGACATGCTGTGGCTTTGGGAAGAAAGAGACTTCCTGGAGAGAGTTTCCCAGCATCCAAAGTTATTTTGGTATCTTTAGTTCATGCACATACACATACATACTCTCACAAGCACATTCTTATACTCTTGTACATTCACACAGTCACATCATCCCCTGGGCTCACTCACTTTTCATACTGGAGTCATTCAAAATGATGATCATTCTTACGCCCTCACCTTCACACACAATCATATTTACATACATGCTACATTTAGGTACATTCACACTGCCACAAATTCACATTCACGTATTCACATTTTCACTTGTTTGATGCACACAACACACTTACCATACACACCACCCTCATGTTCACAGACACTCACACCTTTATGCTATTAATATCATATTCTCACACACACACACAATCATACACTTTCACACTTACATTCACACAGAGGATACAATCACCTTTGCCTGCCCAAATTCCTATATAGTCATACATGCTCTATACACAAATAATACATTGACTTTCCCCCTGCACACACTCCAACTGTTTCTTATACTCACAGCCATTCATACACTCAATTTCATACACTCCAGTGTACTTGCATTGATGTCATCACTGTTTCTTCCTCACAGTCACAAACTTATCACAGGGACACAAACGTGCATATATGCTCATATATCCACGTTTATTTTCTCACATCATAAGCACCATCTCACCCACTTGCACTTTTACGCTTAGAATTACACGCTTTTGCATTCATATACACAGAGCTAAAACAACCTGCCTACTCCTGACACATTCACACATAATCACATTCATACATAGAAACACACATTTTGCCACACATTCACACTCACACACTCACTTTCTTCACACTGAGACATCATCACACTCTATACCAAACTTGCAGGCACATACACTGAAATACAACCATACACACATATTTTTATAAACTCAGCCATTTTCACTGAAAACCGTCATTCTACCCTCTCAAACTCAAGCACAATCACTTACACACACAGGTATATTCACATTGACTGACATATATAGGCTTATTCACATTCAGTACTCATACAAATTCACATAAACATACATACTGCACATGTACTTAACACTCACATATTCACTCACTTTCACATTCACGACTGTACACTCAGAATTATACACGCCCTTATTCCCACAGACAAGCACTCCTCCACATTCGTGTACATGCACATGTGTACCCCCTCACACACCATCCCCCACTCGTACATCACACATTTTCACACTGGCCCAATCACACTTACCACACACTCACATTCTTATACATTCCCACTCTTCTACTTTCATACTGACACACCCTCACTCACTTCGCTACACACGTTTGCACCAGTGCACATATAATGACATGCACAGTCACTGACTTGCATTCATGCTAGCACATACCACACTGACATACACAATTCACATTGCAATAGTTGACTGTGCTTCACACAGGCAATTACTGATACCACATATGACAACATAGACTCACACTCGCCATGCCACATTCTCACTTACATTGATACACTTACACTGACACACCTGTTCCGGAAGTCATACACTCTCCCGTAATCCACCATGTACTCTTACTCAGACTCTCACATGAACACGTTGACACTTAACTACCACTGAGATAATCACATTGACCCACATCTATTCACATTGATTCACACATACTGCTAGTGACCCACACTCTCACTCATACGTACTTTCCCAAACTCTTACACATCCCCCTCCCATCCCAATAGCCCTGCATTTATATACTTTCTCACTGACACACACACACGGATACATCTAATTGCAAGAAATAGTTTATATTCACAGTTGTCTCTTTTTTCTTTGTTTGCCACTAGTGCTCTCCTCACCCCTGCTGAAAGGTTATATTGGCAACCAGTTGCCAGAGGAAAAATGTTGGTCTCATCCAGGAGGTCAATGAGAAATAGATCCTTTCAGAGCAGAATGGAGTAGAATTTATGTCTAGGATTAAAAAAGAAAAGGCTCAAACCCACAGATCAAGTTTTCCTTATCCTTTCCACATACTTTTTCTTTTTTCAGAAATCATCTCCAATACAGCCTTAGCCAGTCCTGTCCAACACAGGTTGGAGTTTAGATAGTGTGTTTATTTTCTGGAAGTTTATGGCTTAACTTGCTACCTCATTTCTTTCCTATAGTGAAAGGAAGATGAAGGATGTGTTTCTTTATGTGCTGTTAATGGTTTCTTATGCAAAAGTGCATGTCTCTGGTTTTATATTTATGATCTGGAATTGCCTGCTGATTACACACATGGAAAGGGCAGGCCTACTTCCACCAGGCACCTCTAATCTAGCCAGGTATACTTAATACCCTGTTAACCCTGGAACATGGCACTCAAGGAAAGGAAAGAGAAGGTTAATGAACTAGCTGGATGATAAGGTAAATTTGTACTGTAAGTGTTCGTGTGCGATAGTAGACCCCACTGAAATTTCAACAGCTGTTACTAACAAGTTACAAGAGGAGATTTTTCAGTAGGCGTGGATAAAGACAAGCTGAAGGAAGTTTCTTGCACTTCAGAAAGACTGTAGATTTCCCTGCAAGTGGATAAAAAGAAGCACAAACCCAGGAGTGAACTAATGCATCAGGAGCCTGGTGCAAGAGTCATGTGCCAACAGAGATTTGAAAACACAAGAGCATCTTGGAATGGTGTCTCTAGTACATGGCTTCTCCTGCTGGAGTCACCCTGGAGCAAAAAATGAGTTCAGAATATACCCAAGCTGCCATTTGGTATGGGTTCTAGCATGCCTTAGGGAAGAGCTTATTCTCTGGAATATAACCCAACTCCCTGCCATTAGATTGAGAACTTCTTTGATAGCAAGAACTATATTATCTTACTCATTTTGGTTTCTTGATGCCTAGTGCAATGCTAGGTCCAGAAAAGCTACTTGTGAGACTCAGTTAAGAAACTAAAGGGGATACCTGAGCAGGAACATCTTATCAATACAGACCCAGTGTCTCTCTTCTTCTCTTCCTCAATCCCAGATTTGCAGTGGCATTACCAGCTCAGATTGAGGATTGTCTGTAGGCCCCACATAGAGCTAGGCCCAGAGATTCAAATGGGTGAAAGACACACCTATTGCACTCTAAGGTACTTTCATTTGTGTGGGAAAGATCAAGTTGCCATGAAACAGTAGTATGAGGCAACAGTCTGGAAGCTTGGGCATGGAGGGATCTTTATCATGAAATCCAGTGGTCTGTAGGCTCCAAAGGTCTTGACGGTTCATAAGTAGTTGGGGACAGCAGTCAGAATTTAGAGAAGTCACTTTCCAAAGTAAACTTCCTTGTAGATAGCTTGCTTAGCACAGGGCTGTGCCATATTCCCAGAAGATTGTATAATAGAGTACTCTGTTACTGGGCCTAAAGTGGAGTAATAAGAGTGATCTGCAGACCTTAGTGAGATTATTGTACTTATTAAGATCTAACCACCACCTCCTCCAAGAGACAGCTTAAGACAGGGGTTCCCAAACTCTGGACTGCAGACCAGTGCTGGTCCACAGTCTGTTAGGAACTGGGCAGCACAGCAGGAGGTGAGTGGTGGATGACAAGCATTACTTCCTGAGCTCCACTTCCTGTCAGATCAGCAGCAACATTAGATTCTTATGGGAGCGTGAGCCCTATTGTGAACTGCACATGCAAGGGATCTAGGTTGTGTGCTCCTTATGAGAATCTAATGCCTGATGATCTGAGATGGAACAGTTTCATTCCAAAACCACCCCATTGCCCCATGTCCATGGAAAAATTGTCTTCCACAAAACTGGTACCTGATGCCGAAAAAGGTTGAGGACTGCTGGCTTAAGAGAAACAGCTGGGCAATTTTACATTTGGAAATTTTTGGCCATTACTTCAAGATTCACCAAAGGCAATTTATATAATTTGCAGGACTGGCTGAATATTAGGAAGAGAAAAATGCACCTGCCTGAGTGTGCTTGAATTCAGTGAGAAGCACTGAGAAAACCCATTCCCAAACCCATCATGCATTTATATGATATTTTATACTTTTAAAAATGTTTAATAACCCATTCTTCCATTTCAATAGAGGTGTTAGGAGCACCAACTCTGGTATCAGCCAGACCACCATTTGAATCCCAGTTTGGCCACTTCCTAGCTGTGTAACCTTGTTTGAGAAATTATCCCCATTGCTTCTTAGGCCTTTTGACTAAGATCAAGTGAAGAGAAATTACTTATCCCCCTTAAGCCTCAGTGTCCTTATGTGTAAAATGGGAGTGACACTAATGTCATCTACCTCATGGAGTTGTTAAGAGGATGAAATGAGATAATATATGAAAGTGTTTAGCAAAATGTCTGGCTTATAGTAAATGTTTGACACAGTATAGAGCTTATTATCTTTACCATAGCCCTTTGAGGTAGGCACCTTCAAAGGGACAGATCCTTGACATAACAGAGAAACAGTATGGTTCTTTGCAGCCAAAGATTGATTTTCACAGGACTTGTTGCCTGTTTTCCTTTAAGTCTTTATTTCTGCCTAGCCACAAGCTAGGTGTCAGTATTCATTCCCACTCAAGACGATGAGTGAAAAATAGGATTAGTCCATGGAGTTTCCTCAACTACGGTGTCTCTTTAGGACATGTTTATCTTGCAGAAATGTGTCCTGTTCATTTAGCTATCCCCTCTAGTCCTACTTCCACCCTTGAAATCAGTAAAGCCATCAGTGATGCCACCTTTATTTGCCAGTACCCAAACTTGTGGGGGTGGTGAGTAGAAGAGATTCCTAATGTAGGTGGAACCAGCAATTGGTTCTCTTACCATAGGCATTCTTCTGTCCTTGATTCTGATTGTTGAAATGTCTGTTTTGTGGGTGGAAGATCTGCTCATTTTCAGGCTTTCATCCCAAACACCACAGTGGAAGCACAGTTTACTTACGACAAAGCCCTAAGAACATTCATGTTCATGCAAAAGCTGTGAGTAACTGCAGAATTTAATATGAAACTTTCCGTGACTTAGGAAACAGAAATAAGCGCACGGGCATTGATGTCACATAGACATGGGATGGTATAATCTTACTATTACATTTACTAGTTCTGTGACCTTGGTCAAGTGACTTAATGAATGTGCTTCTTCATATGTGGAATGAAAATACTGTAATAACACCTCAGGGGTTATGCAAGTTATGTGAACTTGTACCTAAGTAACTTTTAGCAGAGTGCGTGGGCCATGATAAGATTTCAGCGAATGATAGCGATTTTGTTTATGGCTTGTGAAATCTGTGAAAATAAACTGTAAACATCTATTGGTAGAATGTCTTGAATTACTTCAAAGCAGTTCCCAAATGTGGATATGTGATCCTCACAATCTACTGGTGACGTGATCACCCTTTCTAGATGAAGAAATAGCTTCAGAGGGGTGAAGAGATGTACCTAATGTCACGCAGCTTGTGAGTGGCAGTACTAGGCTGAGAAAGCACCAGTTCAGATGATTGAATATTTGCACCTTCACTTGGTAAAGCCTTTGGGGGCTACAGTTAGCAAATAAGAACAATTTGAACTGAGCATAATCCTTCTTGTGACAAAAATATCTAAATGTGAGCTACAGTTTATCTACAAATCGAACCATAGGTGTTTCTCTTTGTATCTTGTGCAATGCCCAGAATGTTGCAAGAGTGAAACAAATGTGACATCATAAATGTTTGGAAAGCAGTACCTTTCCAAACATAGCTGAGTGACATAGGGCCACAGTAGTACCATTCACCACCAAGAGGAAAATCTTTCTTGAGGCATAAATACTGTGTGGTTCTGCTCATGTTGCTCCAGTAACACCAAATGTTCAGAGTCTGGGAATTCTTAAAACATACGGAGACACTTCAACAGACCTGTGGTGCCACTTGGCCATTTCTCTCCTGACATGAGAATTATAAGACATCAAGCTTAGTAAACGTTAGGGAGAGGATGGGAGGACAAAAAGATAGGAGCACTTTTGGCCTTTTTGTAACATTTTTCTCATAGCCAAACATTCACCTTGAAGCACTCTTCTCTTGGTTTCTATGACAACATATCAGTTCTCCCGCCTGTTTGACCATCTTTCTCAGGGATCATTAGTCACTCTTCCTCTTCCAACCTCTAAATGTTGGTGTTCCACAGAGATCTGGTCTAGTCCTCTTTCTCATTGTGTATTCTTCCTGAGCAATTGTGCATATTCCCATGCTGATGGCCTCCAAACAAATATCTTCATCCCACATGTCCAGCTCTCCATTGAACAGTTTCATAATGCCAAATGAATGTGTTAGAACCACTGCTACAATTGTATCTGTCTTAATATTGCTATCTCTGTTATGAGGAATAGATATAGCTAGAGATACAGTTTTTCCACCACATGTGAATTGATGTTTCCTTCAATTATTTTATTACTTGCCATGTAGATTATACTTTTCAAAGACAAGATGCTTAGATATGTGTCTTGCTTCCCACTAGATATTTCTAGTTAAGTTTTTACTGATATTTCTATTGTGTCACTGGTTTTATCCTCTTTGCCTGTTGTAGTCTTGATAGTATTATTATGTTTGTTGGTAAAGTCTGGATAAAAATTTAGATGAATTTTCTATAAAACTTATTATAAGTGCCGTTCTATTGGCCAAAAATATTATAATAATTTGTTCTTATTCTCTTTAGAGTGCAATTATTACAGGTGGTCTAATGGTTGCTAATACAAGGGACTTCCAACACATTCATATTTGTTATCAGCACACTAACTTCATTAGTTGTTTTTCATCCCCATTCTAAGCTATTTGGTTATTTTCATTTCACAAACATGGAAACTGAGGCACGGTTCTATTTGGAATCCCAAATGTAAACTAAAGCTTGCAAAAACCATTAGGCCTCCCATACTCCTCTGGGCCTCTTGGCATAGAAATATATCTCTACCCTGATTTCCATTTGGGGTCCTGAGAACAGTTAATCCTATCAAGGCTGGCATCTCTACCATCTTTGGCCAATGTCCACTGTAGAGACCTCTCTTGACATCTCTCTTCTCCTGTCTTCCTATTCCCATGCTGCATGTGCTTCCTGTCTCTTGACTGATTATCTTAGTGTTGTCACTTTTCAAAATGATTTCCATGTTCCTACCTGGAACATCTGACTCCATAGGAAAAACCTTTCCCAAATCTTCAACCTTAGACATCTGCTACATTGTCACCTGAGTAATAGTTCTGAAATTCAAAGTTAATCATGCTATCTCACTACTTGAAACCTCTTCATATACACAAGAGGATTCCAAACCTTGTAGAAACGCATATTAAACCCTTCTTAATTCGTCTCTATGGATCTTATTTTTTTCCATTCCTCTTTTTTGTCCCTAATCTCCTTAATACACGTTGCTGCTTGACCTGAAAAATGGTGTGGTTAATTGTTCTTCCTAATTCAACTCGACTGTACTTCCCCTGTGAAGCCTGCTTCGTCAGGCTCCAGGGAGTCTCTGTCTCTGTCCTTCTATAGCAACCTTTTCTCATCTTTGCACTGAGATGTCATGGCTGACATCCATTATATTTTAAGTCTCTTCAAGGGCGGGGTCAACTTTGTTCATCTCTCACCCTAGAACCTGGTGAACTCCTACTTCCCTTTAATACCCTGTTCAAGTGCTATATCCTCTGAACCCTCCAGGCATCATTAGCTACCCTTCTTCCACTGTCCTTTCAAAGCATCCAATGCCTACCTTAGCACATAATAGACACCATATAAATGATGAATAAATGAATAAATTTAAGAAGGTTTAATGATTTCTTCAGGATCACAGAAAAATCCAGAAGTAGAGCTAGAGTTAGTCATTCATTCCTTCTGTTAGAACCAATTCTTTTGGGTTTATAAAAAATCTACTAAATAAAAATCAACCCCCCAAATTAAGTCTGCCTAACAACATGCAACTTAGTTCTTAAATGTAACATCGAAGGTAAGTTTCTTTTTCCGAGTGTTATGTGCCTAATAAATTTCCCCAAAGAGATCTGTCCTGCTTATATATGGATACAGTTCTAAAAATGCTTTTAGGTCTTACACATATTATTTTCTTCCAGAGTTTTGAGATCTATTCTTTTACTTATACAGCACCAATATCATTCAGTCCAGCAGAAACAGGCCCAAGGCTAATAAATCTAATCTAGCATGCTTGAAGTATTCATTGGTTGAAATATACTGTTGAATAATAATACCTTACGCCAACCTAGTGCTTCCTACCTTTCAAATCCTATTGAATTCCTGCTCATCCTTCCATACCCTGCTCAAGCGCTATATCCTCTGAACCCACTGGGAATATTAGCTATCCTTCCTGCTCTGTCCCTCCAAAGCATCTTGTGCCTACCTAGATTGTATCACACTGTATTCTTATTGTATATATGCATGTCTGCCTTCCTCACTAGACTAGAAGCTCTTTGAAGATAGAGATGTGTCTTTATTCTTCTCTCTTTGTATGCTTCCTGTACCTGACATAATACCTAGTACATATGAATGTTGGTGGTGGGAGGATGTAAGGCCAGGCAGCTATGTTCCCTGGAACAATATCAAACACATTCCTTGTGTGTGGTAGTATGATTTCTTATATAGCAATAAGGTGAAGAGAGTCTTGCCTTTTTCTGAAGTGCTGTAGCTCCTCTTTTTAAATTTTTACTCTCATTTTGCAATGCACATATCCTTACTTGTTTTGTAGTTCTATTTTTGTCTGTATATGACATACTTTTTAAAAATTATATATAAGTTCTAGGGTACATGTGCACAACATGCAGGTTTGTCACATATGTATACATGTGCCATGTTGGTGTGCTGCACCCATTAACTCGTCATTTACATTAGGTATATCTCCTAATGCTATCCCTCTCCCCTCCCCACTTCCCCCACCCCATGACAGGCCCCAGTGTGTGATGTTCCCCACCCTGTGTCCAAGTGTTCTCATTGCTCAGTTCCAACCTATGAGTGAGAACATGCGGTGTTTGATTTTCTGTCCTTGCAATAGATTGCTCAGAATGATGGTTTCCAGCTTCATCCGTGTCCCTACAGAGGACATGAACTCATCCTTTTTTATGGCTGCATAGTATTCCATGGTGTATATGTGCCACATTTTTCTTAATCCAGTCTATCATTGATGGACATTTGGGTTGGTTCCAAGTCTTTGCTATTATGAATAGTGCTGCAATAAACATACGTGTGCATGTGTCTTTATAACAGCATGATTTATAATCCTTTGGGTATATACCCAGTAATGGGATGGCTGGGTCAAATGGTATTTCTAGTTCTAGATCCTTGAGGAATTGCCACACTGTATGACATACATTTTACATATAATGTGTGGCCAGGAATGAAACCCACTGCTGGAGCCTATAACCTCACTCAGAGCTAGACACTTATTTATCTGCTTACACCCATCACTTAGTATGATGCCTAGCACATAGGCACTGGTAAATATTTGTGGTTCGAGTAAATGAATTCATGCACAGATGGGTTACTTAAGGGGCCTCAATAATATATTCTCAGTTACTATCTGACACCTCAAAGAGTAGTACCTCTCTGTTTTAGGCTCAGGATTTTTTGAAATGAAAGTCAACCAGAAATGAACAAGGATAAAGCATTAGTTGGTATATTTTCCTGTAAAAAGGAATGTTGGGCTGACATAAGATCTTTTCCTCTCTTTATGCAGCTGTGTGACCTATAGACCTTCATTATTAAGCTGTGCAGAAGAGTATAGGGCATGCCTAGGTGATCTGCTAAAGGCCACAAAACCAACTGGTGATTGACTGGCATAATTGGAAGTACTATGACGTAGAGGATTTGTCAGGCTCAATCTTGAAGAAAAAAGAACACTCTAAGATGAGCATCATTTGATACAGAGTTATATACATTTATTATGGACACCCGAGTTTCCTCCCCTTTCTCTCTGCCCAGTGCCTTTGTCAGAATGTGCTCTAGGCTACACTGCAGTCTCCGCAGGAATGAGTCAAGAACTACTGACTGATTTACCCTCAGGCCTGCTGATTACAGCTCCTTCCACCAAGCCCTGCTTCTGTTTTATCTGCAGTTTTCCTCCCAAAATACCCTAACTTCCTTCTTGTGTGGTAAGGGCTGGGCCCTGTGATCTCAGCTTGGGGGCTTCCCAGGTCCACAGAAAGACTTAGGCACACAGCAGTCTTTGCTTTGTATGTATATGAGCACTAGGGAAGTAAAGCTGATCTTGTGCTGTGGTAGACATCTACTCTAGCATGAACTAAAGATGAACCATATATTCTATAAGTGGACAGCAGCAGCTGCAACCAGGTAGTAAAATAATAAGCATTGAGCCACTTGCAAATTATGAACTTGTATAAGCTGGGCATGGAAAGGCCATGGGAAAACCAACATACTCAATCATGAGTTCGTCCTTCAGATCAGGCTTTTAATTTCTAAAGAGACTGCTTTGGGTGTATTATAATCTTTTTTAAAATACCCATGCCAGTTTTCTTTAATGCAAAACATTTGTCTGGTGGGCTCGAATATGGGGAATTCCTACAAGTAAGGCCCTTGTCAGCTAAATGTTTATCCCCCACCATTGTGAAGTGGGATGGGTAGAAAGTAGGTTTTGTCATGTTTCATTCTTCCTTCAGTATTTAAGAAAGCCTGTTTTTAATAGATGTTATTTCCTCTTCCTTAACCATAGCTCCCAAATGAGATGTTTAAATGCATGCTCAGTATAATAATAATGAAATTTAAAAAAATATGGGCATGTAAACATAGGTCAAGGGGCAAAAACTTGAGGAAGTGTTGCTGCATTTTACACCAGTTCAAATTCTTTAACTTCCATTTCTGGCAAGAAGTCACTTTTTTGGTGAACTGTGAGATTTGCTAAATTGATCTAAGTTCCTAGTTTAGAAATAACACCAGATCTCCATTGCCCTAGGTAGCTCTTCTCTTCAGATGTGAAATGGGCACCTTCCCTGTAGAAAGCTGATTTGGGTACAGAGAAATTGGGAATAGAGCAAGGACCTAGGATGATGAGCCATGATGCACAGTTTGAAAAGCAACATTCAGGCACCTCTGTGGTATGCAAAAATCTCTAGGAAATTCAGGAATTGAATTTCCAAGCTTAAATTTGAGGACATTTGTTGATATTTCACTGGGGTGGATCGATAAAGAGTATAATTATTATCCATGCATAGTAACAGAGAGAATCGAGAGCCCCAGAGACTCAAGACATTGGTTTGCCATGTCCTGCTTGCTTGGGATGTTAATCTATCTAATTTGTTCCATCTGAATGCTTCCAAGGATGTTATGTTCTCTGAGAACTAGGAAATGTTTTCTTACTAAGTTTTGCTTCTCTTTTCTTTTTTCCACCAATTTCTCTGAGGCATCTCTTAGGGTAATTACTTTTGTTTTTTATGCTTAAAATATTTCTACCTCTATTCTTTATGGATCTTATTTTCTCTTTTTAGAAGCATCAATATTGGAAACAAAAAGCTGAAACCTGTAATAATGCATCGGTTTGCAAATATAAGTACATGTAAGATAATCATTAGCATTTTCTGGGCATTAGCTCATGCAGCACACACAATAAATAATAAAGTATGGTGCTGCATATGTTTAGAGGCTTAAGAAGTCATTTGAAAAATAACTATACTTAAGAAAAAGAATGATTTGTTCCTTATATGCAGTATATGGAGTCTGGATGCTGGATTATACCTATTGACTTCCTATTTGCAACCTGACGTTGAAATTTGCAACTATAATATGCTGGCTTCTTGGACTCAATTAATGTCAAGTTCCTGCTGAAAACAATGGAAGTCACTCATAAAAATGTTAGCAGACAACAATACTACAGCAGAACTGACCTCATTTGCTTGTTTGTATGAGAGAGAACATGAATGTATGCTGTGTGAGTGTGCTTGTATGTATGTCAGCAGTGAGCTATCTCTTACATGATCTAAGATTGAAACTAGGTGGCTGTAAAAAGAGCTAGTACCTCTCTTTCTTGTCTGGCTGCTTTTGCAGATCTCCTGCCTAACAAGTAGCTCAGCTCCTTCTGATCAAATGATCTTAGAATTGGCTTCCCTCCATTACACACTGTAATGGTATCTCCCTAGTGAGGCCCTCTGAAACAGCACACCCCTGTCTCTGATAGCAGAGTTCCCTTGGTGAGTGCTCCAGAAGAGGCGAGCTCCAAAATGAGGCCATCTAAGAATTGGTACAACTGGCCAACGAAACTTGTTGGAGTGTTGTCAGTAAATCACCTAGCCTTGTGTCTTTAAATGGGAAAAGCCATTTGAAATAAGTAAGTACCAGCATGAAGTGGGTTGAAATGAAAAGGGTAGACCTGTCGTATGAATATTTTAATAGGATAAAAATGTATATATGAAGAGTGTGTTTGTGGGTTTACTTGGATATGCGTTGTATTGGTGTACTGGAAAGGGAACTGATGAGTTTAGGAGCTGAGGGATTGGATACTATTCTCAGTTTTTTCATTTGTGACCTTGGGCAAGTACTTAAACTCAATGCTTGTAAATTCCTCATGTAAGAAATGGAGATGATACTTTCTTCTTCGCAATGTTGATGTCAGGCTCAAAGAAGAGCAAGACATGGAAGCCCTTTGGACATTACAAAGTCATATGTTTTTAAAATGAGGTGTTGGTAATCAGATGGTAGCTGGCTTTGAAATGATGCCTAACTACTTGGCAGTTAGACTAGTGCTGATATTTCCAAATATGCTTTCTTGTCTCTGACCTGCTACAATTAGGTCTATAGGCTTATGTAACATTATGAAAAACTTACTCCGAGCTGTAACAAATACATAGAATGTATAGAGTTCCATTTTGTTACTTTACACATGTATTTAATGCCTGTTGGTAACAAGAGACTGTACTAGTAGTATGAAAGTGTATAATTATGACTGAGGGGCTCTTACCCTCATGGAACTTATGATCTAATGAGGGGAGTGACTTGGATAATGACTGTGCAATTTGAGACAAGATGATACAAATGGTAATTTGGGACCATCTAGCTGGCTATAGTTAGTGGTTGGGCTGCCCCTTTTCCACCTAGTTTGGGAATGGTAGTGTGGGTTCAGAGCTGCTAGGAGACCCAGATCTGGTTCATTCTTCTCCCTGTAAAATGCCCACTTTGGCATCTTAGTATATTATGGGCATTAATGTCTGAAAAGTCACTAGAAATCTTCAGATGCTAGTTGCTGTAGAAATGCAAGGCAACGTATAATATTTCTTTCAAATCCTAAGACATTGTCTCCTTTGTGGAAGGCTAGATGATTTTTTCTTTTTTTGGCAGTTAAAAATGTTCACTACATCTTCTTACATTATCAGTCATAAGTGAGGTGGTTGGTTCTTTTGTAAATAACGCATCTAAGATAAAGTGGATTTAGTATCAGCATAGGCTAGTTAGCAAAGCATGGTTTGTTTCCCAGTGAAGTCTATGCCTGAAAGCTCAGCTAGCCATCTCGAAAATGTATGCCTTTGGTTAAAAGAGAGCCCAAGAAAGAGCCAGCAGTTGTAACTCTTGGATTTTGTTGCCCACCACCAAAAGTACAATTCAGATAGATAGATATAGATAGATAGATAGATAGATAGATAGATAGATAGATAGATAGATAGATATAACTCAGATTAGGAAATTCACCTTGGAAATTTCTCTTAGTGAACAGCTCAGTCCTGTGTTTGATCCTCTCATTTGCTATGAAAAGGGCGTTAAACAGCCTTGGTGTGTGCTCAGATTTGTGATAATAGCCTTGTGTGGCTGGTGGTTTTGGAGATTTTCTTCTGGGTTTGTTAGATCATGACTGTACATTGCTAACCTGGGGTTTTGTTTTTAAAAGGATGGCAGTGTTAATTTAGTTTTCATTGGAAAAATATGAAAATAAATAGTTATGTCTAAATATGAAATAGTTATGTCTAAATATGAAAATAAATAGTTATGTCTATTTTGAAAGCAGACAGAATAATACAGACATTATTATTCTACAGTTTGCAGGACCATCTATTAAGCCATGAGCAATTGAAATAAATATTTTTATCAGATCTCATACCATCAGAGAAATAGGGCTTTACTGCAAAGTATTTTAGAGAAAAAACTATTACCAAGATGCATGGCAACTATAGATTAATAAAGCTCTGTGTCAAGGCAAGTTAATGAAGGTCACTCTGTATGTGTTCTTGTGTGCCCCTGTGTGTACATGCCTTCAAACTTGTGTGGGGAGTGGGGAGAAAGGGAGAGAGAAAGACAGGGAAAGAGAGAGGTAATCTCTCCTAGTACTCTGAAGAAAAGGGGTATTTAGGCTCTTTGCCTATCATGAAACAAGAGGCTTATGTCTTATTGCTGATGAATTGCAAGTGTAATTACAGAGCATTGCTAAACCACATTAAGTCCCAAGGGCTGAATAAAAAAATATACACCATCTACAAAAACCATTTAAATTATCTCTGAAAAACGTAGTAGTCAAGTATGAAATCAGTCTGTGAGCAGATATAAACCATTGCTGGTTATCCATTAAAATTAGCTCCACAATGCTAAGGGCCAGTCTCTAAAAGAAAAATGAATGGCCTGTGGCTATATCTAATGTGCTACTCACAAGTTTCTGTACTGTTACAGAAATGAACAACAACAGTTGAACTTTAAAGATAAACAGTTTTTTTTATCGGATTCCTAGAGAATAATGGTGCTTATGTACAATTCTTGAAATAGAGCCTACAGCCGTCCAAAATAAAATAGTCTCTTTCAAGATCTTGGAAATAATGACATCATAGGCAGATTGAACCAGCAATCCATTAATAGTATCCTTTATAGAAAGCTGTCTCAGGGGAACACATGGCTAAGTAGATTGGCATTGTTTATAAACATAACATAATAAAATCCCTTTTTAAATATGTTTGTGGAATAGTAGGAGATACTTCCCACTTGGGAAACAAATACTTTAACCACAAGGATTCCTTGCAGATCCCTACCCTTTCTCCATTGGTCTTCAAAAAGTGTGCTTAGAGGCACTTGATTTGAAGGTGAGTTAAAATACCAAGGACCTCCTGTACTATTCTTTCAACAGCAAAGCAGAATTATCTGGAATCATTAGCAGAGGATGATTGGTTGTGCCTTGTAATGGGTAGTAAAGAACCAAAGTAATATCAAGATAATTAAAACAAAACCATATCTGAACTGTCTAGGAAAATGGTTTGGTTCAAGCTTTATTAAGTTCCTAGTGTGGACCTGGACATAGGTTCTTCAGTTTCACTTGTGTCTTTGTAAAAGGTGTATTCCAGCTCCTCTTATGATGCCTTGATGAGTTGAATGACATTGAAACACTTCCAGTTTGGTGGACAATAGGAACGTATGTCACATAAGCTGAGTCCTTTGCAGAATGTCTGTGATACTGACCATGGCAAATGTGTGTTATTGAATTTTTGGTCAGGGATTTTTAGTGCAATATAGAAGAGTTTAGTTTGAGTTTTAGATCCCAAGTATTCCTTTCTTCCCAACCTATATTATACTTGGTCAAATAAAGTCAGGGTAATCAGGCAGCCTGAAAGGAAGCAGGGCATCTACCTGCCTCTCTGGTCAGATGGAGTAATTAGGAACAAAAAAGGCCACTCTGTTGTTAGCCACACCTATTTATCAAGAACAAAGGAGCATAGCATTTTAAATTCAGTTGAGCTGAAATCCTGGCTGGCTCAGACTCTTACTTGTCTTATCACGCAAGATCAGCTTTGTATATCATTTTAAAGAGGTCGTGTGGCGTGTTTTCCTGACTTCTGTCATCTCAAGTTAAATATGTCATCAGAAAATATATATCATCCAGAAAATGGTGGCTCTCTCTTCCTGTGAGACACTCTTTTTAGAAATTTGTCTTCTAGGTATTTCTATTTTAAAATGTTCAGTTTCTCTGCAATAACTTTCAAATTTCATTATTTTTACCAAGCTAGATTTTGTATATCTGTATACATATTTATGTAATAATCACTTCATATTTGCACATAGTTTTTGAACCCAGAAAAGTAAAAGAGAAAACTATTGCCTTGTCTCTGGTGGCAAATTTTCTCTGTGACTAAATTAAAACATGAACCTGTCCAGTACAGAATAATGCCACTGGTGAAGTCAGTCTTAAATTCACTTTAATTCTAGAGAAACTGTGAATTTAGAAGGACCAAAAGTCAAAATGCAAAAGATAATGCAGACACATTAGCACTGGTCTCATATTCCAATTCAAATATTTACTCTAGTACCGATAGTATCTCTGAATATACTTTATCCTTGACATCACAATTACTTTTTCATTGTACCTTGTTCTGTAGTTTGACCTAAATAGGAAAATGTAAGGTTTATGAAATTGTTGGTGATAGTGACAAACCATTTATTACTTAGTATTTTCACTATCATTATTACTGAAAAAATATAGAATTGGTCTTAATTCATTAAGATAATGCAAGACATGACACTTAGCAAAACAAAAGCGATCTCCCGTTCAAATCAAAATCAAACCAATTGTTAGTTGTCAATCACCTGTGCAGATGGAGAAGCTATTAATTGATAGTAACCTATTCTTGAGTAATTACAGACTGTATATGTTTGAGAGAATTTAGAACAAAATAAAATTTTTAAAATTCTCTACCTAACATGATGTAACTTAGAGTGCATTACTGAGAGTAATAAACATACTATAACCACTAAAGGGCCGGAAAGCATTGATAGATAATTTTTCAGCACAACAGGTAATGAGTAGACCCCTGTTTTTGTTTTTATTGTTCTTAGGTTTGTTCATAGTAAATGTTGTTGAAACAAAGTGATAATGCTAAGTCATGTTTGGAGAGTTGTAATGTTCCTAAATTAGTACCAGGTAATACTTGATAAGTTTACAGAGATATAGTTTTAAAGGGATTTGATTTTCCTTGAATTCAAACTGGGGATTCATTTGGAAGGTACTATTAGTACCTGACTTGTGCTGGGGTCAGGACCTTATGGAAGGACTTGAATTAGAGTAGGAAAATACCTGGAGACAGAAACATTTCCTTGGGGAGTTCATGCTTTTCCAGTTTACTTTATCCTCCCAGGGGAATGAAAACCAAATATACTCAGATGTAGACACAAGATACTAAAGAATAATGAACTTGGCCAGGCACAGTGGCTCATGCCTGTAATCCCAGCACTTTGGGAGGCCGAGGCAGGTGGATCATGAGGTCAGGAGATCAAGACCATCCTGGCTAACACAGTGAAACCCCGTCTCTACTAAAAATACAAAAAAAAATTAGCTGGGCGTGGTGGTGGGTGCCTGTAGTCCCAGTTACTAGGGAGGCTGAGGCAGGAGAATGGCATGAACCCGGGAGGTGGAGCTTGCAGTGAGCCGAGATTGCGCCACTGCACTCCAGCCTGGGCCACAGGGCGAGACTCCATCTGAAAAAAAAAAAAAAAAAAAAAAAAGAATAATGAAATTCAGAGCAAATAAGCTCCTAAAACCCAGACTGGATCTTACAGCTAGCTACCTCTGTCACCTCCCTTTTTCCTTCTTCCAAGACGTAAAATGTGGCAGGGAGTAAGGTTATGGTGTCTCCTCGGGAACTGGCCCTCCAACATTTGCCCACCTTTATCTTCTGCCTGCTTGGGAGAATATGGAACATTGTTTACCCTAACAGCACACTCCAACTCTGTTGAAACTGCCAGATCTATGGGATGGTTTCTCGGTTAATTATCATAAAAACAGGAGAGTGCATTTTGTGACTGAGGTACACACATGTAAGAAATAAACACCAAGGACATCTCGATGTTAAAGCAGCTAACGAGTCATTGTTATGGGCCATTAAAAATCAACAGCCAAACCTGTGTCAATTCCAAACTCTGAGGAGGCTGATCACCTGACCACTACAATCATCAGGATAGAATTTTAAAATAAGATTGTAAATTGTTCACTAAAACACTGTTAGTGGGGAGGAGAAAATAGAGTTTCAATGTGGGAAAAGCAAAGGGACTTACATATTTTTATAATATTTGAAAAGCCATTAATTACTGCCTTCACTTTCCTTTTTTGAAAATTGCATCAGGGTTTTTGGGAGGTAACTTCCTTCCCTCCAGAAGACAAACCCCTAAAAACGATCCTCACACAAAACCTGAGAAAACATGAGAGCAATGCTTTTGTTTCTAAGATGTTAGAATCCACATATTTATTAGGTTTTTAGACCTCTTCTCCCTCAACTCCTTTTTTTTCCCTCCTTTTCTTTAGGAGCTGTGAAATTAGTTGTAACTGAAAATGTCTGACGGTCTGGATAATGAAGAGAAACCCCCAGCTCCTCCACTGAGGATGAATAGTAACAACCGGGATTCTTCAGCACTCAACCACAGCTCCAAACCACTTCCCATGGCCCCTGAAGAGAAGAATAAGAAAGCCAGGCTTCGCTCTATCTTCCCAGGAGGAGGGGATAAAAGTAAAGTATCAGTGGCCGGGCATTGAAAATGGGCTAGTTTATTCTTTCATTTTCACTTTCTTTCTTAGGTAGTTGTTTCTTGAGGATTGACTGTTCAGGGCCTGCCGGCCCTTTACATCTACGTCTTCAGAGGTTGCATTTTGTCAGAGAATAATGTTTGATTGATTTACTGTGGGCTGACAGAAAATACATTTACACTATGTTTGCTTTTCACATGAAATTAAATTCATAGTGTTAAGCCAAGGGTAATCATAGCAACAGTACTGTCTTGAATATATCAACAGTGACTTTCTTTCTGATAATGTAGAGTAGAATTTACAATAATCCCTCCCTAACTATAAGTTGTTCTTTTTGGAAATTTGGGTATAGGTAGGTTTACTTCTGTATACCTTTTTGATAACTGAAAATTTTGAATTCAGTATATGAGAATCAGTCCACGTTGCCACAATATTGTCTCTCTGACTATATTGTAAGTGGGAAGGCATTTCTGAGTCATTTGTTTCCATTATCATTCTTCAACCTGTTTTCCCCTAGACAGCCCCATGTGTACTGAGTAGCACACCAATATATTATAATTTATCCTTCTGGTGTTTGTAATACCATTTGGTGCTTAAATGTCATATGCTAATGCTTTGTGACGTGCAGGGATATGAAATCTCTAGTAAGTAACTTTCAGGTTACATTAATTAGCATAAAGCTGAAACATGGCTTCTACAGATATGAAGCAAGTACAAGGGCACTGACACCATAGAAACTTGTCAGAAGGGCAAGAAGGGTGATGTCTTTAGAAGAGAAACAGGACATTCTCAATCTACTTCTTCAAGGTAAAATAAATAGCTTTGTAGGTCACTTATATAGTGTTAATCAATCTACAATTCATACCACAAAGAAAGCTGAAACTATTAGTATGGCCAGTACTGCCACTTGTACACCTGCATAACTTAAAAGATGCTTTGTTCTTCATGACCCAAGGATGGAAAAGATGGAAATGAAGTTAAATCTCTGGATTGAAGATAAACTGAAGAATAATGAACCACATTCCATGCAAGAGATTTGTGACTATGCAAGAGGAATTTTCAGAGACATGTCTTTAGACACTGAAATGAATCCAGAAAAAATTTTGTTGGGAGTAAGGGATGGTTTGAGGAATTTAGGGTGCACCATAATGTGGAGACCAGGTCTTATTTGACAGTTATGCCAAAGAACAAACAGTTCCTGCAGCTCTCATGTTGTATTCACCACAAATTCAGGAAGTGGCTGAAGAAGGGGATTACATGCCTGCACAAATCTTTAGTGCTATCGAGAGTGTCAAGCTTTGAAACCCTTTGAATACTTCTGAAGAGCAAGCGCCCACTGATGCCGAGGTCAACAAAATCAGAGAAGCTGACATTTCCATTTTTTGCCAATACTTCAGGTGACCTCATAATGAAACCCTTGCTGCTCTACAGAAAACTGTGCCCAAACCCTCTCAGGGGAAATAAATGAGCCAAGTTTCCAGTGTACTGGCAAGCAAACAGAAAAGCCCAGATGAATCTTCCTCTCCTTAAGGGATGGTTTGAACAGTACTTTCTTGTGGATGTTCAAGACTACTTAAAAGAAAAAAAAAATACCTTGAATTCAAAGTCCTGCTGATTCTTCAGTCTATTTGGTGCTTCAGGTACATTTGCCAATATGCATCCTCATGGTAAGGTTGTCTTTATAACTAGCCACATGTCTGAGATTCTTGAGCCTTTCAGTCAGTGTTTGATCTGGCCATTCAGGAAGGCTTATTATAAACTAATGTATAACTTTGTTCACAATCTCGCAAAGTTTCCACTGTCTGAAAATCCTAGTGCATGAGACTCCTACATCGTTATTAATGGCATATCCTTAATAAAAGTTTGGCTTTTGAGTTTTAATGGGTTTTCAGGAGATAACTTCCCAAAGAGGCATTAGATAGTTTAACAGAGCCTGTCATTAATGTGACCTGTGAGAAGACTTGGCTAGAGGTGGTGAAATATCTTTCGTCTATCCCTCCCAAAGACAAGAAAAACCTATGGATGAGGATGAAAATTTGGCACAAGAGCAATCATTGGCGGAAGTTGAATCTGAAACTGTTGACACCAATTCAAGTTAATGCTGCTAGAGGCTGATCCTCAGGAAGCTTTCTTGACTCCAGAGGTTATTATCATAAGTGATGATGAAGACAATTAGGAGGCTGTGGGACTGGAAACAAATACAGCAATAAGAAACAGGAGCAAAATTTTTAGAACAAGATTGAAACCTCCCTAAGAAGGTAATTAAAATTGGCATCTTTACATGTGTCAGATATTACCTGTTCAAAGTTTGAGTGACTTAGAGTTCTATAAAGAGGTGCTATGATGCCATCAAACATAATCATATTGGACAGAAACAATCTTCAATAGAACTTAAATCATGTGCCATTTAATACTGTTGCTGGACAGCTGATAAAACTACCTTCTGACAAAGTTTGATTTAATTAGACTCTATTAAAAGGTCCTATGAGACTTTCTAAAAGACTATATTGGGAAGAAAGAAACCTCAGAAAAGTCTAAATTATCAAGTAGTACCATTTAAATACTCTTACTGGACAGCTAATAAGCTACCTTCAGACAAAGATTGAATGATTAAATTGAACTCCATACAGAACTGCTAAGGTGTCTTCAAAAAGGACTTAAGAAGATGAAAGCATCTTTAGAAGGGCCACTTAAATTCACTTGCTTGATAGAAATAAAGCCTCAAGCAAGTTGTTATAACTTCAGGATTCGACTTCACTGACTCTAAGAGTATAGACATCCATAATTTGAACTAATGAATAGTCCACTTCTGTTTATTGCTTCTCTGTCACCCCCATTTGCCACTACCATAATGAGTGATAGATACATCCTCATCACCTCTGGAAATCATCTCAGGATCTAAATGGAAACTGTATAAAGCCTATCATTTTTACTGATTTAAACTATGTAAACTCATTATTCTTTTTATGTAATGTGCTTTTGTTATTGTTTACCTGCATAAAAATATTTATGAGGGTTTTCAACAGTTTACTTGAGACCTCATTTTTGCCCATTTTTTTCCTTCCCGATATCATGATCTCCTCAGCTGAACTCTCTTACCTTGGGGGTTGTTCAGGAACCTGACTCTCATGGGGAAAGAGGGATTACTATTTCTGTGTTCCTATCTCTTGGTAACTGCTTAACCACAGTCAGTCTTGAACTAATGGAAGGAGCACTGGACTTGGGTTCTTGAGACCTGGGTTCATGTTCAGTTCTGCCACTGATTATTGTGACATTGGGCCAGTCACTTGATTTCTCTGAGCCTCAGTTTCATCACCTGTTAAGTGAGGATAGTAATACCTGGCACAAGTATCACAATATTAGTGATAATTGAATATAATTATAAGTACCCAATGGCTATTAAAAGTAAAACTAGGAAGTGCTGAATAACCATAATATCATTATATTTGTAGCATTTTGGACCTTATCAATGAACAACTAAGAAAACTAGGTTTTTGAATTCTTTTATTTTTTAAAGTAACTTCCTCCCATTTTTATGTCAATTATAGAAAATTTTAAAAAGAAAATTAAATGTGCCTATAATTTTATAAGCCGGAGGTAACTAAGTTGGTATTTTTCTTCTTAGTACCTCTTTGTCTCATCATAAATTGTTCATCAATGTCAAAAACTTGGAAAATAAAGATAAGCATATAGAAAAAAATAAAAACCACCCATAATCACAAATCCCAGAAGCAATGTTAATATTTTGGTGGATTTATTTCCAGTCTTTTTCTATGGCTATATGTGCACACATATAATTTTTACATAGAAAAAGTCATGATGCATACAGTTTTGTTGCTTTTAGCATTTTTATCATGAATATTTTCCTACATTTATGCAAAGTATTTGTAAATATCAATTTCAATGGTGTATAATATTTCATCATAGGATGACATCATGGTTTAGTTAACCATTTTCTTTTGTTGGATATTTGAGGGTCTTTCCAAATTTGGCCATTGTAATTTCACAATGTCTTTTTCATTACCTAACTGAAAATATTTGCTTTGGTGAAAGCAGAGGATTTTTTGTTGTTTGTTTGTTTTTGAAGAAGTCCTTTTAATAGCTACATTTCATTGACTAAGTGGAACTTCAAGAGACAGGTAGAAGAAAAAAAAAGAAACAGTAGATGTAATTTCAAGATTGAGGATTTATTTTGTTAGTGACTGTTCCAGAAGCTGAATTTTGGTGTTAGAGCAATTCAGGAGGGACAGTTTGCCACCATTTTATGATACTTTACTGTAGAAAAGTTTTCAGGATTTAGACCAGGAAAGAGACATCCTAACCATATGGGTTGATTTTATTTTATGGACCCTGTGAAGTCTGGGACTGATCAGGTTTCTCTTTTGTTGGCTACTAGAAAGCTTGGAGCCAAATGTGTGGTCAATGCATAGCACTTGTAATGGGACTCTACGATATGTATGCACTTTGTATTAGCTTTCTGCCAGGCTCCATTTCGTGTTCCTATCTTTATTGTTTTTGTTTTTTCCTTTTACTTTCTTATCTACTTTGAATTTATGCTATCATGTTGTATTTTGTGTATTCTTGTAAGCCACCTGACATCCATCTTGGAACATGGTGGGGAATAAACACACTAATAAATAAATACATTAATAAATACATGAATAAATAAACCAATAAGGAAAAAACAATGAGGCAAATGAATGCAGCCAGGACTCTGAAAATTGCATAGTGCCTCCAAAAATAATCAATGTTAAGGACTTGAAGCTTGGAAGAACATATTGGAAAGAAGCAGGTGAGGCTGCGAGGCTGCATTTAGAGGTGACGTGTTCTGTGTGACGTCTGTGTCTACTGAAGCATGCTTATATGTCTTGTGTCTTCTGCTGCACTTGAGCATTAGGTGTGTTTCAGAGGATATGCAGTGCTGTGTAATGGACTGTGTCTTTAAGGGCACAGTTCATGTGCATTTTATTTGTGGGGAATCTAGAGAGATTTGGGAGTTGGTGAGCCTGGGAATGATGTGATGATCCTTTTTCATGGAGGCATAGGAAGGAATCATTGTATATAAATCAAATCAAGACAAATAGGAAGTTTCCTACCATTTACTGACTAGTTACTGGGTGCCAAGCTATGTGCCAGGCACTTTACATGTATTGATTTAACACTTAACAGCCACTCTATATTATTCCCTTTTTACAGATGAGGCAATTTAAGCTCAAAGCATTTAAGTAGACAACCAACCTATAATCACATAGCAAATGACAGAAGCCAGAGGCCTCCCAAGTCTCTCTAACTCCAAACCCTATGCTTACTCTACTATATCACACTACCTTGCAATAGGACAAAGGGAATATGTGGTAAACTATGTTCCCAGCATCTAAAAGCCAGGAGTGGCTTTCATTTTTCTTTAAGAAGATGATAGTGTGATTTGAAACATATCTGAATTTCAGAAGAGGGGACTTTTAAAAATTGCCACTCATAAGGAAAGAAAGAACTTTTTCACATATTTTTGAAAGAAACGATGGTGAGAAGATATTCTTGATAATAGAGATATGCTAACATTTGCTTTGGGTGTTTTGTAGGTTAGATTTTTTTGGTGTGTACTTTATAGGCTTGCATATTGCTTACTTTAAACAGCTGAAGTTCTAAGTAAGAGTGTTCATATATGTGAAAGAGTTCTTAAAGTACTATATAGTTTTGTTATTGTATTGAATATATATTGTTCTAATTCCTAGAGTATGTCATCTTCTATATACTCTATACAGCAGGAATCCTTGCTGTACAACAATTATATTAAAGAAAACTCTCAGTTATCCTTTATGGTCTTGTCAATCAAATGTTTTGGTCAATGCATATTACTAACTTTCATCTAATTAATGCACAATAAAATATACTTAGTGTGATAACAGTATGCAATCTTTCTTTGGTGATACTGGAGACCCTTTGGATCTTGCAGTAGCTCAAAGTTATTATCACTGCACCAAAAATGTGTAAGAGTGTCAATTAATTCAGGGTTCTGTTATCAGAAAGCCAGGTATCAGAGACTGCTACATCCTGAATGGTGCTTACATTCTTGGTTCTGCAAATGTAGCCCATCCAGCTTAGCAAAGAGTGCTCTTTGGAAATCACTGCCCTGCCCTTTTGGAAACCTGAAGGACATGGCATCTTGCTTGTCCTCTAGGGTCAGTGCTATGCCCCAATAGAAGAGTCTCTTGTACTACTCCTTTACTCCTAGGAAACCCGTGTTGAAATGGGAAGAAGGTGGAATAAGGACACACTCTCCCTATCTACCAGGGTCTGTGCTTCCACTTTAAGGCCAATGAATGGGGAAACTGGGCACAAATATGGTAGCCCCGTAAAACCAACAGACAGTCAAATGCAAGAGAAGTATGGAATGTAGGGTTGGGAGATGTTTACACTAAGGTAAAGAAGCCACAGGGAGAAATAAACTGAGAGGAAGTAATGACTGAAAGGGAGATTAGGAGGTGGAGAAGATACAGAGGATGGATGGAATAAGAGGGGAAGACAGAAGAGTGCTGTATCAAACACGCAGTTTGATATGCTTTAAAAAATGGAGTGTTGCAAGAAGAGGAAAATTGACAAAGGCTAAGGGATATGAAGTTGCTTTCCCCATTAAGGCAAATGAGGCCTCCTTTTTCTCCTCAGACTTTTACCCTATATAATTATCCACATGATCAGAAGTGTCTAGTTAGGACATTGCCTCATCTTTGCTTTTTGTTTTCAAATGTTTCCCATCAAAGTTGTTGCATATGTCAATTGAATGCAAATGAAAGTGGAACCAGTATGTGTTGCCTAGAGGGAGATGAGTAAGAGGTAACTTCCTAATGATTTCCCAGAATAATCACTGTTGCTGAATGTTTTTGAAGATGATACCACTGAAGGTGCTAGCTGTTTGCATGTGTGAGTGGGGGTGACTTGAAGGGCTCACATGTGACTATCATTTTACTTCCCCCATCCCATCATCCTCATGGAACATCTGACCTGTGAATTGGGCTTGTGGTCACTCTTGCAGAATCAGGTACCACATTGAGTTTTATCTGTACATTAAAGCCTGCTAATTTGTGGAGGACATATGTTGTTTTCCATAGCCACTGAAGACCTAGCAGGAGAAACTGGGCTTAATATTCCACCAGAGAGAATGGAACTAGACATAAATTCCAGATAGGCTAATTGGATGCTATAGGTTACTAAGAGTGACATTTTCTAGAATCTTCATTAGATATCTCATGGCTTTAGCAAGTTCTACATGAAGGCAGGAGAATGGACCTTCCACCATGGGCCTTCCCAACTATATGCTTTTGAGATTTGCTAATATAATAAAAGATATTATAATAAGAGCAGTGAATGTTTAAGATGGCCCAGTTTAATCTTCTTTTCTCAGTAGTTATACTTCTAAGGATATCACTCATAAGATGAAAGTGCTAGGTCTAAACATAGTCACCCTGTTACTTAGTATATTGCCATAAGATGATGTATTTTGGAAAGCCGTTATAGGTGTATTACAATGTTCAAAACCTCTCATATCAGTTACCTTCTTCAAACTTCCTATGATGGAGGTAAGGCAGGGATTATTCCCATTTTACAGAGGAAGGCAGAAGTTCAGAGAGGTTAAATGACTTCCACAAATTTGCTCCACTACTTAATAACAAAGCAAGGCATACCTAGAATTTGGATCCCCCAACTCCTAGTCCAGTGGTAGTTGAAGACCATACTGCTTACATAAAATGAGAGTAGCTTGTTTTGTAAACAGGTTTCAGCCAATGGAATATGCAAAAATGGAATTTTTACAGAAGCAAGTAGAACCCAGGTGCCTCAGTGGTTACAACAGTAGTCATACCTTTATCCTGACAAGTTTTTCCTCCTGAAGGCCTAATTTGCTAATAGGAAGTAACTAGCTTTTGTAAAAAAGAAAAATATGGAATATTAAAATAGAACACAGGAGTGGTGCACCTATCATCCCTCCCCTTAGATTCATTCATGATCCAGAATGTAAAAGATATTTGGGCCGTCTTACTCATTTAATGAACACTTTCCTTTTCTGCTCAGAATCAATATGTATTCGCCCAAGATGCTAAGTTTATGCCAGAAATATGTATGTTATGTGGAATTTCTTTTAAAATTCTTATTCAGCGTGTACTGTCAGTTGCTTTAAATACTTACTGCCAACAATAAAATCTATTTTTATGCCTATCTTTCTATTGTAGTCACCACATATACTTTCACATATTTCCAATGCAAAAAAAAAAATAAATTTGTAGGCCCACACAATGATAGTCTTTATACCAAAAAAAATTTTAGGTGTAAACAAAAGAACTGATTTCTCCCTGTGTACAGGGAAATGTACTTCTTGTAAATCCAGGAGTTAAGAAATTCCTGTGGGTTCCCTCTTGTAATATGCCCCCAAACAGGATGTTTGTTTACAGAGCAGATGTCTCAGGGATTAGAACATGCTTTGCAGAAATCAGTCCCTCTGGAACTATTGCTCTCACAAATGAGTGCCTGCCTCTTTGAAACCTGCAGGGCTGCTGTTGTCATAGGAAGAACTATTCTGAGACACTTACTGTTACCTAAGTATAAGGAAGGCTTCAGAAGGCTTCCCTAAGGAGGGTTATGGCACAGTGTGCTCTGTGACCCACAAATCAGAGGATGAAGCAAAATGGCATTTTTTTTTAATAAAAAAAGGAAAAACCACAGTACTTAATTCACTTTCCTGGTAGCTAAGTAGACACTAAGGCATTTCATTTCTTACAGGCCAAAGGCAACATTTTGTAAATGACTTGTTTGGGGCACTAACTGACAGCCTTTTAGTAACAGATAAATCAATGGACCACCGAAAGCATCTATCATCCAGCTAAAGAGTAACCAAGTCACTAAGGATCATTTGTTAGGGAAATGAAGAATGTCACCCATAGGAGGTGGATGGCCCTTTAATAAGACTTATATATCCTTTCAACATGGATTTCCCAAATCAAGGCTCAGGAATATTGAGATGAAAAATAGGCCTTTAAATATGACAGATCTCTAACCTAGCCATCTCCACTGTTTCTGCCAGAAGTGGTCCCTGTGACTACAAAAGTTGCTTGGCTTTAGGAATATATAACACTGAATGAATACAGATTGCACCTGGGCAGGGTGAGGGGGACAAAGGGTGGAAAGAAGGACAAGGGCTTCTGGTGTCAAGCTAGGGATTATGAGATAAGTGCACCTCCCAGGAGGGCCTCGACCCCAGCAACTACACTACAAGCCTCCTAACGGAATGTTTTATTAGGCTTCCTTTATCTCAAAGGACTTAATGGAAGACCACAGGATAGAGACATATGGGTATCCAGCCAATGCACAAATCTGGGCTGCATTCTGACTTTGAGCACAGATTTAATTTATTAGCTATCTCAGTTTAAAAGTTAGATATAACAGAATCTGGAGCATGTTTTTAACTGCTTATATACCACTCAGAAAAGAGTTGTGCCTACTTTTTATGTGCCTAGCTCTGTGCTGATTATTGTGAGGCATACTACATATGAGACAAGGTTCCCTATCCTCAGGTAATTTTCAACATAGTTGCAGAAATCATACACACACACACACGCCGAGTTTGTGGGAAATGTCCAGTAAGTGATCTTAGAGAAAACAGATACAGTGGTGGGGAGGTCCTCCCCATTCCACTCCCACCATTCATTCTTCTTTTCCACCTGAGTGAAACAGCAACCATCTGGAAGCCTGCCCCCACCATGGCATGTGTACCTTTAGCAGCACACAGCTATCTAGCTTGTCTTCTCACACCTTTTTTTGTTGTGTCATTCAACTATTCAAAAACCTTTCTCAGCATATTTTGTATTACTACCTCCGATTTCATCTTTCTTCCCTTCCTGATTTCCAAGGCTACACCCTACTTATTTATTGTGTCTTCTCATTTCCTCATCAACATGCAATATGCATCCCTACTTCCAACCTTTTACCTCTACTGTTCTTCCTCGTTGAGATGACTTACCCTTGCATCTAGGTATCCAGACTTTAAGGCCCATTTCTCAAAACATACCTCCTCCAGTAAGCCCTGACTGTCCACCACAGATTTCTGTGATCTTTTCTTTTGACATGCTACTATCCTATATTCTGCCCAACTTAGCACCTAATTTTCTTTGGTAGTTTCTGTTGCTATTTCTTGTTTATTAAGGTTATTTCCCCAGTTAGATTGCAAGTTCAGAATATTACTGAAGTTTCTAATGAATCACCCAGAATAACCTGTCACTACAGTGATCCACAATTCAATATAGTTGCTAACTGACTCACTGATTCAAAGGAAAGGAAGCTGGGACAGTAGCAGGAGGAAGTTGTGTTTTAGAGCCAGGGTTGTAAAATGCTTGCCTCATAGAACTAGTCAGACTATGTGTTTATTTTTCTTTAGAAAAATTATTTCTGCAGTAAAAATGCTTTATATGATATTTTGCTTTTAGCTTTCTGTATTAACAAGGTTTCAAATGTTGCTTTTAAAATTATGACATGTACCATAATATTTTGCATGCTTTTCATTGCTTTTAAAAAGATGATTATTGTTTTGTGCTTTTAGGCTAAATTTATGTAGGAAAGCATTTCCCTATGTCTGTCTTCTGCCATCCTTTTTCTTTTCCTGCATGCTCTGTTTTCAAGAAGCTAGAAAGAGTTCTAAAAAATAAATCTTAAAATGACCATATGACATCCAGTGAGTAGGCCCAACAAAACTTCCAGGAATTTTAGGGGAAGATAACAAATGGAACTCCTACAACAAGGAAGACTCAGGTGAGAGCTTTCTAAATTGCTTTCAGAAGGCAGCCACAGCACCATCCAGGGATTTCATCTTGGGGGAGAATTGGTTGCTTTGCTCAACCTTGAACCATGCCCAGCTATGTTGCCATATATGCCTTTGGCCCCAAAGTGGTACCTGGCAAGAGGTGTGCCTGAATGAATAGAGTCATCCCCACTGTTGGGGGAAAAACAGCAACAATGCCACCAAAAACAACTTCAACTACAAAAACAACTGTAAAATATACTCCTCACCCTTAGGCCTTCTTGGCAGACATCGATCATCTTCTCCTCTTCTATGAACACATAACAGCAAATAGGCATGACCTGTCCCCATATACTGGGCCTTATTTCATATAATGAAGGTCATTCATTCATCCATTCATTTTTTGTTCATTTGCTTATTCATTAAACATTGAGTCAGATGCTGTGCTAGATAGGTGCTGGGGTACAAAGGTGAAAAAGTCCCAGTCCCTGGCCTTAAAGAACTGAAGGTCTAGTCAGGGACACAGATAAGTTATTCAATGATTAGAGTTTAGTGTGGTAAGTGTAATATGTAGGAGTGAGAACTGAGGAGAGGCAATTATTCAAGACTGAAGGAAGGGGTGGTTAGGGAAGGCTTCCTGGAGGAGAGGATTATTGAACTGAGGTGAGTCTTAAAGGAGGCATAGAACTAGCCATTAAGGAGTGAGTGGCATGCCAGGTAGAAAGACCATCATTTTGAAGGCAGCAGGCATGACATGCTCTTAGTTGAGCTTCTATGAATACAACTACAAGTAGTTCAGAAAAACTGGTGCTCTGAGAGTGGGAGAGGGGTAGAGAAGAAGCTGTGGATGTAAGTGGGGACCAGATCCTGGAGGGCTTATCTATGCCATGCTAAGGGCTTTAAATTTGATTCTGAAGGCAATGGGGGAATACTGAAGCAGGGCAATGATATCAGATTTGTGTTTCAAAATATCACTCTAGCCACAGGAGGAATTGGGAAGAGGGGGAAAGAGACCAGTCAGGTTGTTGGAGTCATACAGGTGAGAAATGAGAGTGGCCTGGCTTAAGGGCCACTAACAGCAATAAGAGAGGACAATGCAGAGGGACTATTTAGGGAGGAGAATTCATAGAACTAGGCAACTAATCAGATGGTGAGAGGAAGAGCTGGAGAAGGTTGAGTTAGGAAACAAAAGAAGAGTTGTTATTTCCTGTTTTTGATAGAGAAAAGCACTTAATTAGTTAGATAATTAATGAAATAATTAGGCTTGATTTTGAAAATATTTAGTGTGGGGGTCTGTGAGGCACCTAAATAGAGGTGTTCAATAGCCAGTTAACTACATGGGGTTGGGGTGCAACAGAGATGTCATGGCTGGAGGTATATATGGAGAATCACTAGTGTCAGTGGGGATTGAAATCATGCATGTGGATGAGATGACCCAAGGGAGAAGTGTGTTGATGAGAAGGGATGAAGAGCCTTCTGCAAATGAGGCTGAGAAAGAAAACTGAGAAATGCAGAAATAGACTCTAAGAAAGAGTTGTATGAAAGAAGATGGGGGAAATGTTAGCTTCAAGAAGTTTGTGGTCTCAAATGTCAGTTTTGACTGAGAGGTCCACACTTGTAAGGACAGAAAATTAGCCATTGGTCAAGGAGGAGGCTAATTTGTGACTTCAGGGGAGTCATTACACTGGTTTGAGGAGTGAGAGCTAAGGAAATCTAGATTACCTTTTCAAGAAGTTTAACCTAAAGAAAGAAAAGCTAAGACTATAACAGCTAGAGAAATATGTGAAGAAGCAGAAGCATTTTAATTTTTAAGGACAATAGTGATCTCAGCATGTTTTTTAAGCCAAAAGAGAAGTGCCAGTAGAGAGGGAGAGATTGAGGATACAAGAAGAAATAGAGCATAATTGGTGGATTCACTTTAGGTAGAAGGTGGCAGGAGTGAGGCAGGAGAAGAGAAGAAGATGCTACTGCTGGAGATAAATTCATAGGGGCGGGAGAGAAAGTGAAATCAAAGGAATAACTGAAAAAAAAGGAGTCCCTCCATTTATCTCAGTGAAGTAGAAGGAAGGTCATATGCTGAAAGTAAGGGAGGAGGGGGTAGAGCTGAAGTTAGAGTGGAGTTCTGAATTTCTGGAATATTGGGTGTGGTGATTGGAAAAGGAAGTTGGCAAGGGGTGACGAAACTATTGTCAAGCACCATTAATGACCCAGCTATCATAAGCACCAACCAATCTGCATGGCTGTGTGATTTCCCTCCAGCAACTCTTGGCAGCCTTGACATAGAAGTGGAGAGCTTTCATGGTTGGATTCTGTTAGGGTAGGGTTTCATAGGACAATTATAACAAGAAGTCAAAGAGTGAAATTTTCCAGGACAGAAGCATAAGAGCAATTTACATGCTGGACGATAGAGTCTCAGCCAGAAGGAAGCTGAGAAATTGGCTAAAAATGGCAGTGACTAGAATGATATTTTAAAACTCAAATCTGCTATTATTGCCTTGCTTCAATATTCCCCATTACCTTCTAGAAATGGAGGTCTTGTTGAGATCAAAGAACAAGTAAAATAGGAGTACGCACTTGAAACAATTAGCAGGTTAGCCAGATGGGAAGCTGAGCTCAGAGAATGAGATAACAAGGTTGAATATTGCAGAGAAAGGGTTATTCTGGATAATAAAAAGATCTGGGGCAACTGTGGTTCTTCACTCTGGCTGCGCATTATCTCTGGAGTTTTAAAAATTCATTTGCCCAGGTTTCATCCCCAGAAATCCTGATATAGTAGGTTATTGGTGGGCTCTAGATATTGGTATTTTATGGAACTCTACAGGTTATTCTGATGTGCAGCCCTGCTTGAGAACCAATGGTTTAAAAGATGGCTGTGGGAATGATTGCAGAAGTGGAAGGGAGGTAAAATTCATTAGAGTTGAGAGAGATCAAGGATCCATAAGGAAAGGGTATGAAGGAGGTGTCCATTAATACCCTGTTTCACACAGTGGTGGCAGCACAGAATGTAGGAAGGAAGACTGGGAGCCAAAGTCCTCAATGGAGAACAACGCACTTGGCCAGGAGAACTAGGTGGTGATAATCTCAAAAGAGAGGATTTTGTAGGCAAGTGTAGAAGTACTGATCTCAAATCATTTGGAGTAAAAAAAGAGAAAGTCTGCCTTCTCCATTCTCTCAGGACTACAGGCTTGGGATGAGAAAGGGTGAGCAGCCTCCACCAGTCTTATCTAAGGAAGCGGTACCCTTACTGGATAGTAGAGTCTAAAGTCATTGTTCTCAGTCCCAGCTAAGTAATATAAATACCTGAGGAGTTTTAAAAAATAAAGATGCCTAAGGCTACCCCAGACTAACTGAATCTGAATCTCTGGAGATGGCATCTCTCTTTTTTTTTAAGTTCTCAGATGAAAATGATGTACAGTGAAGTATGAAAACCTAAGGCAAGAGGTGAAGGAAGAGGTAGAAAATGTAGAAAAAAAGTGTTTCTGATAGGACAAACTCTTGCAGGTAAAAGAACTGCAGAACATTGGGGTGGGCATATAAAAGGTGATAGATGACTAGAGGGACTTCTCATTCTTTATGAAGTAGTAGAATAGAGAAAGATGTCAGGATGAGAGATTCTGGAGAGATTAGCTAGCTCCAGGAATTACAACCAGAACTCCCAATAGATCTCAAGGCCAAATGCTGTTTGCAGTTTGTGGTCCAGGCAGCAATTTGTAGCCTTGTTCTGAGTTCCAATAGAATATGGGAGGTACACTTAGAAAGTGATACTTTTTTGGACTTCTGCTCTCTGCAAATATCAACCCAGAGAGCTGACCAGGTTGAGCTTTAAGACAAATGACAAATGCTCACAGAATTTTGCAGGGTGATACAGACATTTTAGTGTATCTAAAAAACAAAACAAAAGAAAAACTGGTTTTCATCTAGGGTCTAGTTTATCGCTAAACACTTACTGAAAGCTAGAGCTCAAATCTTTTTTTTTTTTTTAATGCCGCTGAGTAATAAATAGTTTAACTGTTGAAAACTTTGGTTCTGGAGACAAAGTGGGGACGTAGATTCAAATCCTGGCTCTGATATTTGCCAGCTGTGTAACCCTGGGTATATGATTTAACCCCAATAAGTCCCACTTATCTATAAAACAAGAACAAGACCTGCCTCATATGACTGTTGTGGAGATTAAATGAGATAGCCCCAGATACTTGGCACGTGGTGAGTGTCCCATTCGTGATACCTATTAAGTCTGCAGGTACAAGCTAGTTGCTGGGGAATGTGAGAATAAATAAATTACACTCTTTACTGTCAAGTATCTCAAATTTTAGATAGAGAGGTAGATATGTAAAAAATACCAATCCTATGCTGATGGTACCAAGCTCAAAGTAGACACTGAGTAGTTCTATGGGAGCATGAAAGGACAGGCATTTAACTTTGTCTGCAGAGGGGAGATAGGAAAAGACTTGCCAAAAGTGAAAAAGCCCAAGAGTGAGTCTTTAAGAGTAAGGACTAATAGGAGTGATCCCCATAAATTTGGGGGAGAGGGTAAGAAGTAAGACTTTCCAGGCATAGGTATAGCATGTATAAAAGCTTGGAGGTATGAGAAAGCCTGGCAGTTTAGGGAGCATTGAATGTGTATAAGTAGTGGGGCACATGGCAAGAATAGAGAGGTTGGAGTGGTAAACTTAGGAACATATCATGCAGGCCCTTGGATATCATGCTAAGAAACATGAACTTTTAACTTATGGGTAATAGGGGACAGCATTTAAGCATCTTAAAGTCAAGAATGTTATTCAGGAGGCTGAGGCAGGAGAATCGCTTGAACCCGGGAGGCGGAGTTTGTAGTGAGCAGAGATCACGCCACTGTACTCCAGCCTGGGTGACAGAGCGAGACTCCACCAAACAAACAAACAAACAACAACAACAACAACACACACACACACAAATGCAAGAATGTGATCTAGCCACAGAGTAGAGAAATGAATGGAAGTGGATAAAATTGGAGGCAGTGATGCTAAGTGAGAAGTGATGTTGCCTTGGACTAAGTTAATTATTTGTGGGGATGAAGAGAAGAGGATGGATTCAAGACCAGTTTAGGAGATAGAATATACAAAACTTGATGATCAATTAGCATAGAAATAAAGGAGTGAAAGACGACTCCCAGATTCTTGGTTTGGGCAGCTGGGCCAGTGCTGGATTACTCAGGAGCCAGAACAAGCATTTGTATATGGCATCTAGTAAATCTGAAGTACCCAAAATGTGGAAACAGTTTAATTTTGAATATATAGCTTAAAAAAAAGACTCAATCACCATAGGAACATCAGAACTTTTGCACTTCCTTAATTGTTTATGACTTAGTATTGTTTTTATTTGAATTGCATATTGGAGAGGAGGATCATAATTTTTTTTTTCATTGCTTAGAGCCGCCTAAAGGAGGAGGAGCCTAAGGCCTTGCTTCTTCTCTAATCTGCGTGGTTAGTGGTATCATTTCACTGTGATAGAGAACACCAGAAGAGGAGCAAACTTGGGCTTCCTGCCTTTGTTATGCTTAGCCCTGAGTGAAGAAAATTGCATAGTTAGGCTGATAAGGCATTGGCAGTCTGGTGGCCTTCTAGGAAAACACCATTAATCCAATTCTGCATATAACTCAGCCCAAGTGGAGTGTTGAGTCAATTTGCTACAAATATTTTGCCAATACTAATAGAAAAGTTGGGAGAGTTTATTTGCTGACAAGAGGGCCATGAATTCAAATTGATATAAGGTTTGGAGGTACAGATTAAGGTAGGGGCTCTTAACTCAGAGTCCAGGAGAATTATGAACCTGTGAAAGTATATGTATATAGTACATTTTTATGGGCAGAAGTTCCATAGCTTTCTTCAGATTTTTCAGAAGATTGACCCCAAAAAGCTTACCAAGAGCTAATTACTGTGAAGTGAATGAAACTGCTCCTTCAGAGTTACTCACTTGCCTGGAACCCTTCCAGGGCCCTGCGAGGGGCCCCGGTACATTTGTATTTGTAATTTTATAATGTCTTTTACTTAAAGGGAACCTTCCTCTCAAATTACATGAAGTATTTGGTCCCCCAACATGTGGATCCACCCCTGCCAACCACAGATTAGGGAATTACCTAACATGAGTTAGTATTTGGGAGTGGAGGCAATCCAATAGAGAAAGAAATGTAGAAGGCCAAAAACTGTACTAGCAAAGGCAAAAGCAATGACAATCAAAGAAAGAAAGGTCACTGAGAAAGGAGGAATGCCAGGCCACATTGTCAAGGAAGTAGAAAGAGAAGTAGCTAGCCATGGCCAGCATGGGTGGGACATCATGAAAGAGAAAAAGTAAGAAAATGATTACAGGAGTGGCTAGGACACCTTCAATAGAGTGATGACACCAGAGTGCCTTTCTGAACAAGTAAAAAATGGTAGTTGAACAAGTATAAATGTTAGCTATAGTTCACAAACATTCAGGGGAAGTAGAAGTACCAACAGAAAACTCTAAACTTCACTGTTAGGATAATATTCATGAATAAAGTAGGCTCACTGTAAAAATGGAATCTGTAATGAGGGTAAGTTATATGGCATATATGTATTTTTTCAAAATGAATCCTAAATGTGCTCCATGGCCAGACAAAGGCCTTGGGTGACTCTTGTTCCCCTGCTCCCAACCTTTCTTTCCTGATCCTGTATAGTTCCTCTCACTACTTCAGTTTTCATATTTCTGCCCCATATCTCTGTCCTGTGGCTGGAGATAAGGAACAGTGAGAGAGAGTGGAATGAGACAAGAAGCCATAAGAATAGCCTTTGAACATGAAAAGTTTTGAATTTAAAATTTATCATGGGTAACCCACAAAACCAATAATCCATATACGGTTGAATGTTGTCTGTAATTCAGGCCAAGGCAACATCTATTTGAACCAGAATGTTCTAAATTGACTGCCCTGGCAATTCTGAAGTTGATTGGTTTTAACTGGGTAAACCTGGTTCATGCTGACTTGCCCTGTATTAGGAGGGGGAGTACTATTTTTTTCAGTGTGAAATGCAGCCTCACCAGAGATACATGCTCAGATCTGCTAATAAGTGTGTTATGGAAGCGACTAGATGCCATTTTGGAGTGTTTCCACAGTGACTTCCTCCTGGGAACTATTTCCAGATAGACTATAGTTCTCAACTTAGTTTATTCAGTGATTATATCTTTATAGGCTTTTAAATTATGAGCTACTGATACATTTATTTATAATTATGTAACTATGAAAAATCTGCTACTTGAAAAAGACAATGATTTTTGAATGGCTGATATGACAAAATATAATGGAAACATGGAAAAATAACTACAAACTAGAAAAACTAAACCAAAGAATGGCTTTAAGTTTTCTGAAAACTAAATAAAATTAATTCAGTAAAAAAAAGCAGCAATTTGTAGCTTTTTACTAGCAAAGTGCTGGGTAGGAAATGATTGAAATATTTTTAATAATAAAAAAGGTTTGTAACATAATTGATTTTCAGTGGTATTCTTGTTAATAGAAGAGTCTATTAAGATATGGTTAATAATATAAACATGTTAAATTAAATAAGTACCAACCACTTGATTATTAGCTATCGTTAACATAGAAACAATTCACAATATCTTTATTGAAAGCTGAAGTGCTTTTCTATTCTTTCTAATAGTATGCCTTAGCTTGACTTGTATATGATAAATTTCTTCCTTAGTAAGTGATATTTGATTCAACAAAACCAGTTAAACACAATATCCCTAGATATCTCCTGGTTACACTGGTAAAAGGCATAAATCAGTTTGAATGAGAGATTTGTTTCAAATGAGTTTTGGAAATTTTGAATTATTTGGATATGACATTTGTCATCACCCTCTTAGCTACTTCTGCAAATAATTGGAATTTCTGGAGTTAAGTGTTGTTAAAATTGTGTTGGAATCAATTGTCTTTCAACTTTGTAATTGTTTTGATGAACCTAATTGTACAACTTGTGGATGCCAAAACTATACCCCAAATAAATACATGTTAACATTTTGCCTTTAGCCAATAAGAAGAAGGAGAAAGAGCGCCCAGAGATCTCTCTTCCTTCAGACTTTGAGCATACGATTCATGTGGGGTTTGATGCAGTCACCGGGGAATTCACTGTAAGTAAGCTCCTTGTTTTGTTTTGTAAGCCACGAAAGAATTCCTTTGTGAAAATAGTTTTCAAGCAAGAATTGCCATGTCCCAAAATGTCAGACTTAATATTTTTGATGGTTCCAAATAAGATGGACATTGCCCAGGCAATCATAGATGGAAATAGAGGATGGCAACAGCATTGACCAAATTATTTTGTCCATCTTTTAAAAAAGTTTGATCACTGTATAGTCTCAACTTGGTTGAAAATATTAAGTAACCGTGGCACAGAAAATGTACTCCTGGCAGAGAGATACTGCCTGAGCTTTTTCTTTATCAAGTGAATGGAATCAGAGAATCATCTACTCACCTTGGCCAGTGAAAATAATTCATCTGAATAATTCAGCCTTTACATTAAAACCTAGAATACCCAGATCAGCTAACTACGCTAACCAAGAATCTCTATGGAACTGACCTGTTTTTCCCTTTGATTTCTAGAACATAGATAATTTTTACAATTTTTAGTAGGTATATTTTGTAGATTTTCAAAAAACAAACCTTATATTTCAAGAAGAAATATTGATGGATATATCATGTATGCTCTAGTTGTTTTGTGCATCTCTCTCCTCTCTCTCTAGATATCTCTCTCTAGAGATGTCATGCAATCCATAGTACATACCAATAAGAATTCTCTGGACAGACCATAGCTATAGATCAAGCCTTTTGCTGAATATTTGTAGTGCTCAAATAGCACAAGATCTCAGATCTATGGAATTTTATACTTTTTTTTTTTAAAAAAAGAACTGGTATCTTTTTTATTTTATTTTATTTTAGCTCAAGGAGAGAAAAGATGTGGCTATTGCTAGAAATATGTCCCCAGGAAGGTCAACTACCTTTTCCCATACTATTAGTGAACTCCATCAAAATGTACATTCTGAAATAAGGAGTAATTTTGAGGGCATTTCAAAAAAAATCTTTGATAGAGCCATCTCCATCAATTCTTGGGCTGTTAAACCAGAGAGAAATTTACATATTAAGTAGTTGAGTTTTTTGTTTCATAACATAGTAGTGAATAGACTGTGTTATATGATTAAGCGGAAAAAAAGAAGGAACAAATTAATCTATGTGGAGAAGCAAACAATGTTGCTGAATTGACAGTCAAATTATCTTATTTTTTCAATTCTGGAAGTAAGTGATAGGAGAATGGAAATGGAAACAGTAAACACCTTGGCCTCATAAAGTGGTGTAAGCTGATTATTTCTGCGTTCTCAGTAGCAAGCAGAGGAGAACGTTAAGAAATATTGACACATAAAGTGGAGATAGGTAAGATTTAACCAATTTCATCATTAAAGTCAGAGACATTACTCAAATGGCTTTGAGTGTGAACCCAGTCTTTACTATATTTGCAGAATATTCTCTTAGCCACACTTAGATACTCCAACCTTGCTATTATGACTACCACCACCATCATCACCACCAGAAAAAAAGTAATTTGTATAACCTGAAAAACGTTCTATTTTTAAAAAATCATAAAAAGATTGTAACTATTTTTGCTGACACTTGAAACAAGAAAATCCCTTAAACTTTATAAAAATTTTGCCTAATAACTATTCCCTTTTTTATTAATTTTTTCAGCTTTGACATTTTAATGTTCTCTGTGCTTTTCCTCATTTAAACTACTATTGTGTTTTATTGTTGTCATTCACTATTTTTCTTTTCTTTTTTCTTCCTTTTTGTTTTCTGATGTGAAAATTTTCTCATCCAGTTATCTCATGTGATATTCTAGTTGCTCTCCAATATTTTATTCTTTCCACTTTTCAAACTTACTTGTCATCTTATGATACAGTATCTCTATCTCTAGCTCTTTCATTTATCATTCTGGATTCTGAATGGAAATGAAAGAAAGTAAATCACCACCATCTTGCTGACTGCAGCACCAGTCATTTTCAATTTGCTGTCAATTAGAACCCAAAGAACCCAAAGTGATGGACTATCTTTCCAATGATGAAAAACAGTTGGATACAACCAAACCATATGAAACAAATACTCCTCTCCCTACTAAAAATATCCCCAATTTGAAATAAGATAGCTGTTTGGAAGTATTCCATTGTTACGAATCCATTGAATATATAGAAAGACATAGGCTAAATTTGGAAAATGGAAGTACTTTATTGTCATCCTGATGATCTTTTGTAACTACTTGTTCATACATTATTCTTAAAGATGCCAAATTCTGCCCTTTTTGGTGCTTTTTTAACCTGTGATTTACATTTACTATATTATTATGTTTATTAAATTTAAACATGCCAAATTATAAAAAGCTTTTAAGAAAGTCTTTTTATTGGTAGGATTTAGAATTGGGTCCTAATTGTCATAGCACCACTAATTTATTGTGTGTTGGGAGGGGATCATATTAAGTTTGATTATCGTGGTTGTTGAGGTTGAATTTTGTGCAATTTGCTGAACTATCTAATCCAGTTGTCTTACAAGGGCTTGTTATTTTGAATACTTGGACACTGATTTGCTGTGTTGCTTGGTGATTACTCTTTGGCTAATTGGCCCATATGACCTTGTATACCTGGTCATACACTTGGACCCTGAAGCTAAAAGTAGGTTGGGAGGTGAGATTTTTGGTATTCAATGATTACAAGTCCTCATCCTTTATATTGCCATTTTTGTCCCAAATACTTCAGAACTCCCCTTTCCAGACCTCTAGACCTGTGACGGTCGCTGCAAGTCAATCAGAGGGAAAAATGGTATGAGTGATATAAATTATCATTTCTTATGATAAGATAAATGCTTGGCCTGTTATATCATGCTGCCATTCTCCTGGGCTACACTGGACAACCCCCAGCTTAATGTACTTCTAGTTGGTATCCTATACACAGTCAGACATTGATATGTGCTCCTGCTTCTGATGCTCAAACTCCTAGGTCTTCATTAGCTGTCTAACTTTTGGGATTAGTTCCTCAACGTGGCATAATGAGATGGCTTTATGACTATGTGCCTTCGTGGCATACATTCAAATTTGAATGTCGGGTTTTATTGATAATTGGATTTGTCTCAACTTAGAAAAAAGAAATGTCAGCAGTGTAGTCAAAATTATGTCAGCAGTGTAGTCATGTGGTAAGTATAGTTGTCTGGAGGATTTTCTGCTATTGGCAGCATTTTTTCCTGCTGTCTAGTGATCATAAAACTATTTATCACAAAAGTTTAGAAGTGCCATGGGAATGTATAATAACTGCCAATATTCTAATGATTATGGTAATGATTATGCCAGTAATGTCTGCTCTAGTGGTTATGTGCAATGCATACCTCAATTTGTAACACTTAATAACTCCGTTGGCCATTACGGTATTAACAAATGCTATTAATTGCACTTAGAATCATAACTGGGATCATGCATGGGCTCCTGAGTTCAAATTTTTGGCTTAAGGCTTTAGCATCTAGCCGCGTGAAAAATGCATGTAAAAGTGTCGTTTCACTGTGCTTGGAGTAACCCTAAATACCAGGAATCAAGGACATATATACAAAATCAAGCTAGTTGGGTCAAGCATGTTTCTGTAGCATTTGAGATATCTTTATTTAGGCAAAGCTGTTACCTTATATCTTGTCTTATTTTGTGGGAAGTGGGATTTTAGAACTGCAGCACTAAAATGGAAATTATATATATATGGTTTGAAATGGAATTGTTCCCCTTTCCCTGGTCTAAATATCTAAGAAACTTAACATATAGAGTCTGGCTATGTGGGAATGTTCTTTATCTAGTTTTCTCTAAGCCAGCCATGACTTTAGCTACAAAGTGCAAAAGAATCACATCAATGAGAATAAAATTCAGTGTTTCCATACAGCCATCCTTTGAATTTTAGCCACATACACACTTTTGAAACTAAAATTGGTTAACCAGAATTGGGAACTGAAATTTGTAAGTTTATCACATGGCCATTGGTTACCTGTGATCACCCAATTATAAAAACAACTTACAAATTATTGTCAAAGCTTTTCATGATGCCATCCTTCTTGCCTCCAAATTCATGTTTCTGCCTTTTAATAATTTCTCCAATCATTTAATGGTAATTCTTATTAATACATATTTATGGAGGAAGCATCTTGCCAAAAGTGGAATTACACATCCAAACTTTGAAGCATCGTCGTTCTCTCTGTTCTCTTAAATCTGTTGTCCTGTAGCCTGTCCTGTCCCTGATTTAGTTAAAACCTCCCTATTTTCATAACCGCCCCACTTTAGAAGGGACTCCCCCCATTCAGACCCATTGGTTTCATCTCCTCCCACCTTCTAAGTTGTCCCACATTCTGTTTTAACTTTCTTTTCTTTCTTTATTTACGTCCATTACAGCCAGATCTCTATGGCTCACAGATGTGCCCAGGGAAGCTCCCAGAGGTGCGTCACAGGCCCAAAAGAAGCTTGCATCAAAGTGCTTCTTTGAGATGTCATAGCACTGCAGCAGCAGGTTCATGTGTGTGCAGTAGAGTTGTTGCTTGGCTTATCTCACTTTTTTTGTTGTCATTCCCAAACTCTGGAGGCCCACGTCACACATTGTTTTGCCGAGACTTCATAGGATAAAGCCACATAAATTGTGTCTGGATGCACTTCAGGAATAGTGTGTCTGTTTCTCTCTCCAAGTTGCTCTTGGAGGTTGGATAATTATGAAATTGGGACTTCTGTAGGCTGGACATGTAGGAAAGAATGTTGAATGCTCAATGCAAAGCTAACCTCTAATTTTTGCAATTCTCCTTGGTTAGATTTCCAAATATTCCCTCCTCTCTGCTCTAAATGCTTCAGATTATTATAAATTATCACAAGGCTTTGTCGTGGTTTTCATAGTCCCCAGGTTCTATGTGGCCTATAAATGAAGTAAGGAGGAAGGGAGAGAGAGAGGAGAGGAGAAGGAGGGCATGCCCTGGAGAAAGCTGCAGGGGAAATGCCCAAAGCAGCATTAATGTTACTGTTTAGCATCTCAGTGGTTCTTGCCCCTCCACAATTCTATTTTTGTCTCCTACCAACCTGCCTTTATAGTAAAGCGCTAGACCCAAAAAATTACATTTTGTAATCACAAAGTATAACCTGACCAAGGGTGATCCTTTCCTTTTATTCTAAAATATATTCTGATTACAACATGACCAGAAACAGCTTGTTATTCCAGTCATAAAATCCATTGATCTGCACTTTACTATGCTGTGCACAAATTTAGAGAAGTCTTGCTATGTCTGCCCTGAGTCGCCAGAAAAAAAATAAGCTAAGCCGTAAACATCATTTCATGGATGAGCAGAGTCAATATGGAGGTGATTTTCATGCGCTTTTTTTTTTCTATCACAGTCATACTCCCACCCACCCTTTTTAAGTTGGATCCTAGTTTTACCTATGTGTTTTAATTAGAGAAGAGAATGATTGCATTATTAAGTTACTAACTTTAAATCTAGAATGTAACTTCAGTTTCCCAAGTGTAATCCTACAGGTAGCATGGGCTTCTTGGTGAAGAACTTTACTGGAACATAAAAATGCTGCTGCAGAATGTTCTGAGCTACCATTCTTTCCCTTTGGTTGTCCACAGGGAATTCCAGAGCAATGGGCACGATTACTCCAAACTTCCAACATAACAAAATTGGAACAGAAGAAGAACCCACAAGCTGTTCTAGATGTTCTCAAATTCTATGATTCCAAAGAAACAGTCAACAACCAGAAATACATGAGCTTTACATCAGGAGGTAAGAGGAAGTCTGTGGTATCAAAGGTGAAAAAGTAATTTCAATTTCAGAGTGTCATGTTGAGAACAAAATGTCTGTGGGACATTTGAAATCGATTCTAGTACCTTCTTCAGATGACATCAACATAAGGAAACCAAAAAATGAGTTGGAATTTGAGGTTGATGTTAAGTTATATAACTCAGGTATGTTTAGAATCAAAATAAGGTAATTATTTAGTGAAGTAGTAGTTGTGAGCTTGAACTGGTAGTCACAATTGTTGTCTCTTTACTGTCATAAAGACACTCAGTCACTTACTGGGCTTTGTTATATGTTCATGAAGTAAGAGTTGTATGCATGAAACCATGCTCTCTGGAAATTTATTTTGTCCCTTAGATTCATTGATTTACACCATGATGACACAGCACACTGTTTTTTTGGTGTCAGGTTATTTTTCTAAGACCCCCAAATCAGACTGAAAAGAGAAAACTATGTGTGACTATTTTTAGAAACTGAAATATCCGTGTTACTGCCAAATCTTGACCTTATTTGCTAGTGTGTAGATTTAGTCTTTTCTTGGAGATTTGATGTTCAAATTTGCACTATAAGCAACTGTATTAGTCCATTTTCATGCTGCTGGTAAAGACATGTCCAAGACTGGGAAGAAAAAGAGGTTTAATTGGACTTACGGTTCCACATGGCTGGTGAGACCTCAGAATCATGGTGGGAAGTGAAAAGCACTTCTTACATGACAGCAGCAAGATAATATGTGAAGGAAAAAAGTGGAGAACCCCGATAAAACCATCAGATCTCATGAGACTTATTCATTATCATGAGAATAGCATGGGAAAGACCAGCCCCCATGATTCAATTACCCACCCCCGGGTCCCTCCCACAACATGTTGGAATTCTGGGATATACAATTCAAGTTGATATTTGGGTGGGGACACAGCCAAACCATGTCATTCTGCCCCGGCCCCTCCAAATCTCATGCCCTCACATTTCAGAACCAATCATGCCTTCCCAACAGTCCCCCAAAGTCTTAACTCATTTCAGCATTAACTCAAAAGTCCACAGTCCAAAGTCTCATCTTAGACAAAGCAAGTCCCTTTTGCCTACGAGCCTGTAAAATCAAAAGTAAGCTAGTTACTTCCTAGATACAATAGAGGTACAGGCATTTGTTGAATACAGCCATTCCAAATGGGAGAAATTGGCCAAAACAAAGGGATTACAGGGCCCATGCAAGTCCAAAATCCAGCGGGGCAGTCAAATCTTAAAGCTCCAAAATGATCTCCTTTGACTCCAGGTCTCACATCTAGGTCACGCTGATGTAAGAGGTGGGTTCCCATGGTCTTGGGCAGCTCTACCCTGTGACTTTGCAGGGTCCAGCCTCCCTTCCGGCTGCTTTCACAGGCTGCTGTTGAGTGTCTGCGGCTTTTCCATGTGCAAAGTGCAAGCTGTAAGTGGATCTACCATTCTGGGATCTGGAGGACGGTGGCCCTCTTCTCACAGCTCCACTAGGCAGTGCCCTAGTAGGGACTCTGTGTGTGGGCTCTGAGCCCACATTTCCCTTCTGCACTGCCCTAGCAGAGGTTCTCCATGAGGGCCCCACCCCTGCAGCAAGCTTTTGCCTGAGCATCCAGGCATTTCCATACATCTTCTGAAATCTAGGTGTATGTTCCCAAACCTCAATTCTTGACTTCTGTGCACATGCAGGCTCAACACCACGTGGAAGCTGCCAAGGCTTGGGGATTCCACCCTCTGAAGTCACAGCCCAAGCTGTATGTTGGCCCCTTTCAGATAAAGCTGGATTAGCTGGGACACAGGGCACCAAGCCCCTAAGCTGCACACAGCACGGGGACCCTGGAGCTGGCCCACAAAACCACTTTTTCCTCCTGGGCCTATGGGCCTGTGATGGGAGGAGCTGCTGTGAAGTTCTCTGACATGGCCTGGAGACATTTCCCCCATGGTCTTGGGGATTAATATTAGGCTCCTTGCCACTTATGCAAATTTCTGCAGCCAGCTTGAATTTCTCCCAAGAAAATGAGTTTTTATTTTCTATCGCATAGTCAGGCTGCACATTTTCCAAACTTTTATGCTCTGTTTCCCTTATAAAACTGAATGCCTTTAACAGCACTCAAGTTACTTCTTGAATGCTTTGCTGCATAGAAATTTCTTCTACCAGATACCCTAAAACATCTCTCTCAAGTTCAAAGTTCTACACATCTTTAGGGCAGGGGCAAAATGCTGCTAGTGTCTTTGCTAAAACATAACAAGAGTCACCTTTGCTCCAGTTCCCAAAAGTTCCTCATCTCCATTTGAGACTACCTCAGCCTGAATTTTATTGTCCATATTGCTATCAGCATTTTGGACAAAGTCATTCAACAAGCCTCTATGAAGTTCCAAACTTCCCCACATTTTTCTATCTTCTTCTGAGCCCTTTCAAACTGTTCCAATCTCTGCCTGTTGCCCAGTTACAAAGTCTCTTCCACATTATTGGGTATCTTTTTAGCAACACCCCACTCTACTGGTACCAATTTACTGTATTAGTCCGTTTTCATGCTACTGATAATGACATACCTAAGACTGGGAATAAAAAGAGGTTTAATTGGACTTATAGTTCCACATGGCTGGGGAGGCCTCAGAATCATGGTGGGAGGCAAAAGGCATTTCTTACATCGCAGCAGCAACAGAAAATGAGAAAGAATCAAAAGCAAAAACCCATGATAAACCCATCAGATCTTGTGAGACTTATCCACTATCACGAGAATAGCATGGGAAAGACCGGCCACTATAATTCAATTACCTCCCACTGGGTCCCTCCCACAACACGTGGGAATTCTGGGAGATATAATTCAAGTTGAGATTTGGGTGGGGACACAGGCAAACCATATCTGCAACTGAAATATATATACCAAATAATACTTTCACATTTTGAGATAGATGATTTGAGTTCTCTCTCTACAATAATTTATTAACTTATTAACATCTAAAGAATGAAGGGAGTATTATCATTAGTACTACAGCTATAAAGAGCCCTTACCTCTTTGCACTGGATTTAGTATAAGCAGGCTTTAAGTTTCTTTGAGAATGATCCAAGGATACCCTTGGAAGGGGAAGAGTGTCTGATTTGGCCATATCAAATATCAAAGCCCAAACTGCTAAATTGGACTTTTTTTTTTTAAATGAGAAGATTGCTTAACTGCTGTTATCCAATGTTGAAAACCTAAAAAGAAAGCCATCAAGGGAAACTTTTTAGTATATTTAAGCTTCCACATAGAATAAAATATCTAAGAGATCCTAGTGATATATCAAAAAATGTTTCATGTGAGAAAATCAAGAGCTGTGCTCCAAGTTAGAACCATAGGCAACCAGAACTGAAAATGTATTCAAGAAATCATTTCACTGTAACCATGAATACACTTTAGAGTATCAGAGTTTGTTCTTTACTCCAAATAGCCATTGCTGTTTAACACTTAGTTTTATATGCCAAATTTCTCTCAACTTACAAAGATGAAATCCTGACAACTATATTAAAACTCAACTGTACAGTTGTACTGTACTGAGCTGAGTGTACCTCATCATAGGTTTTCTGAATGCTCTGGTATTGGGACTGACTAATTGAATAGGAGGAGAAGATGAAGATAGCACAGGAAGGTGGAAAGAAGGAATGGAAAGGAGGTAGGGAGAGAAGAAAGTGGGAAAAATCCTAGATATAGAGTAGTTCTCCACTTACCCATGTGGAATATATTCTAAGACCTCCAATGGATGCCTGGAACCATGGATAGTACTGAACCTTATGTATATCATGTTTTTTTTCTATACCTACTTACCTGTGATAAAGTTATAAATTAGGCACAGTAAGAGATAAACAACAATAACCAATAATAAAGTAGAACAATTATAACAATATGCCAGCATCACTACTTTTGCTCTTTGGGGCCATTATGAAGTAAAATAAGGGGTACATGACTACAAGCACTGTGATAGCTCTGCAGTTGTTCTGATAACCAAACTGGCTATTAAGTGACTAATAGGCTGGTAGTGTAAACAGAGTAGGTACACTGGACAAAGGGATGATTCACATTTCAGGTGGAATGGAGCAGGACCGCGTGAGATTTTATCATACTCAGAATGGCATGCAGTTTGAAACTCATGAATTGGTTATTTCTGCAATTTTTGATGTAATATTTTTGAACCACAGTTGACCACAGGTAGCTGAAACCACAAAAAGTGAAACTTCAGATAAGGGGGACTACTATAGATGTACAGAATCATACCAGTTAAGAGTAGGTAATCTTGTCATTCTTCCATATAAATGAGATTCACTGGAGGCCTTCATTAATATCTGCAAAATGACCTGGTGAGAATATGGTGAGGATGTAATGGTGTGAGCTATTTTAAGAAAAGCTATGTCATTAGTCATAATATCTAGTTAATACTAAATTGGAGCATTTCCTTCTAGTTGAAATCATGCAGTTTTTTAATTTTTATTTTTCTGGTGTGGTCTCTGAATGAAACATTCTTTATGAAACAAAAGTGACCTCTCTATTCTCACTTTGCAGATAAAAGTGCACATGGATACATAGCAGCCCATCCTTCGGTAAGTGAAAAATTGAAAACTGTTTCACATGATTGGTGTTTCCAAAGATTTAAAAGAATATAACTGCACAGATCCAGTTTTTAGATATAAAGTCTTTTAAAAACAATTTTAAGGTATAATTCAGTTTATATAAAATTCACCTATTTTCAGGTAAACAGTTCAATGAGTTTTGGTAAATGTATATACCTATGCTACCATCACCACAATTGAGTTTTAGAACAAGTCCATCACCCCAGTAAAATCCTTCATACCTGCTTACAGTTAACTCCACCCACCCCACCCTAGTCACAGGCAAGAACTAATATGGAATCTGCCTTTATGGATTTGGCTTTCTGGACATTTCATGTAAATGAAATAATACAGCGTGTGACTTTTGAGGATTGGCTTTTTTAACTCAGTTTATTTATTTTAAGATTAATCCAAGTTGTTGTGTATATCAATAATTTGTGTTCCTTTTTATCTCTGAGTATTCCATGGTATGATTGTACCACTGTTTGTTTAACCATTCAGACATTGAAGGCTCTCTAGAAAATTTTCAGTTGCTAGCTATTACAAATTAAGCTACTAGGAACATTCTTGTACAGGGTTTTTATGTGGACAATGTTTCTGTTTCTCTTACATGTAGAACTTTGAGAATAATAATCATGTTAATAGAAATTTCTCTGAACACCTACAGTGTACACTTATAAACTGTAAGATAATTTTATTTTTATAGGTACTTAATCTTTCCTACAGCCCAGTTAAGTAAGTCTTACCATTGTCCCCATTTTACAGGTGAGAAAACTGAGGTTTGGAGAAATTAAATAGCTTCTCTAAGGTTATAACAGTATACGTTTTGTATGTCACTTGTTCCAACAAACTGAGATACAGGGAGGGAAGTGCCTTTGTCCAAAGTCACATAGATAATTTTTATCAGAGAAGTGACTAGAAAATAAGTAACCTAGTTGTTGAAAGTGCTATAGTATCTGAAAGAATATTCGTACACATTAGACAGAAAATGATCTCAGATAAGGCTTCCCTTTCTGTGATTTTCATTTTGATATTCTGATAGAAATTACTTCCTGCCTCATTTGTTTTTTTAGGGGTGAAATAATTTGCATTACTGAAAGTCTCCTAACCATTTATTCAAACAGTCATGGATGGCCAACCTGATTCTTCTTCCTTTTATAGCAGACCAATGCCTTTTATAGTGGACAGATGTCTGCTTGACATCACCCTGGGTAGCCAGTATGACACCAGTAGATCTTCTTTAGTTGTAAAGAGTAAAGGTTCTGAAATATTATGTCAGTTTCTCAAAAATTAAAAATGGTATTAACCATATGATCTAGCTATTCCACTTCTGTGTATATACCCATAATTGAATGCAGGGTCTCCAAGAGATATTTATACACCCACGTTCATTGCAGCAATATTCACAGTAGGCAAATGGTGGAAGCAACCCAAGTGTCCATCAACAGATGAAGGGGTAAACAAAAGATGGTATGTATAAACAGTGGAATATTATTAAGCCTTAAAAAGAAGACAATTCTGACACATGTTACAACATGGATGAACCAGGAGAACATTATGCTAAGTGAAATAAGCCAGTCTCAAAAGGGTATATACTGTATGATTCCACGTATGTGAGGTACCTAGAGGAGTCAAATTCATAGAGACAGAAAGTAGAATACTAGTTGCCAGGAGCTGGGAGCAGGGGGAGTGGGCAGTTGTTTAATGGGTACAGAGTTTCAGTTTTACAAGATGAGAAGAGTTATGGAGAGGAATGGCTTTGATGATTATACAACAATATCCTCAACAGTACTGAAATACATACCTAAAAATGGTTAAGATGGTAAATTTTATGTTATATGTATTTTGCTACAATTAAAAATAAAATGAAAAAAGAAAGAATGAAGGCTCTGGATGTAGGTATTTAATCTGATTTCCCCATTTACTAAGTATGTGACATTGGGAAACTAGCTTAGCTTCTCTGAGCTTCTTTCCTCAGCTTTAAGAGGGAATAAAAATAGTACTTACCTCCTACGTCTTGTGTGAATATTAAATGTGATAATGTACATAAAGTACTTAGTATAGTACTTAGCACATAATATATATTTATTGAATGTAAACTACTATTATTTTTACATGACAACAAGAGGAAAAACTCACTCTCTTCACACATGAAGCTTGTACTTGCGCTTTGCTCAGATTCCCCAAAACAGAACAGAATATGGCCCTCTCATCTGACTGGCCATTTCCTTTTCCTCCTTCTTTGCCATGACAGCTTCCTGGGCCACACTGAAAACAACATGTGAAGGGAGGTAATAGGAAAATGGGAAGGACAAAAATGACAGCCTTCCATGATCAACACATACTTTACCTCCTTTGACTTCATTAATATCATGCTTGTGCAATCTTGACTGGGTATTCTGGCAAAAAAAAAAATAGTTATTATTTTTTTAGGTTGGTCAGTTATTTGAAACACCAACTTGCTAGGATAGCCTGTGTATTGGTTTTTGTTTTCTCCTAAGATATTAACTGTTTCTTTTGAGATTGGTTCTATTGGTTTTGCTTGTAGAATTAAAATGAAGTCTATGTTATGGCTAAAATATTCCATTAAGTTAGAAAAAAAAATGATGATCTCACTGTCTGGAGATAAAACAAATAGATATTTACCTATTTAACATATATTTACCAACTGCCTCCTTATAAGCTCTAGGAAGTTTGGATATCAGGCTGGTAGAGGAAGGTAAACATGGACATAAAGAAGTACAATACAGTATGGATAGTGGCTGAGTATAGTGGCTCATGCCTGTAATCCCAGCACTGTGGGAGGTCGAGGTGGGCAGATTGCTTGAGCCTAGGAGTTCAAGAGCAAACTGGGTAACATGGTGAAACCCTGTCTCTACAAATAATGCAAAAACTAGCTGGGCATGGTGGTGCACACCTGCAGTCCCAACTACTTTGGAGGCTGAGGTGGGAGGATCACTTGAGCCCTGGAGGTGGAGGCTGCAGTGAGGCGTGATTGTGTCACTGGACTCCAGCCTGGGTGACAGAGCAAAACCCTGTCTCAAAAAAAAAAACCCAACAATATGGATAGTATTACATATCATAAAATATGTTGACATGCTATGAGATTTCAGAGAAAGTAGATTGCTTTTAGCTGGGGAGGGAAAGGGAAGCAGGCCCTTGCCTCCAAGGGCTGAAGCTCAGTGTCTGGTACCAAATAGATACTTGGTATGTATTTGTTGAATGTTAAGTTAGAAAATGCTTCATATAAAAGTTGGCATTTGAGCTAGATCTTAAAGGTCAGATGAGATTTCGATCTGTGAAGATGGGAAGGGCATTTTAAGTAAAAAGAAAAGCATAAGAAAGGGTGTGTTGGTGAGTAGAGCAAGGAAACAAGGAATATGGGGTTGAATGAAAACTGAGATGCGAGAAAGGGAATCAGGAAATAAGTCTTGAAGGTTAAGGCGGAACCAAATCATACTGGCCCCTAAATGGTATTCCAAGGAATCTGGCTTTCCAGTATTCAGTGGGAAGCTTTTGAAGTGTTTTGGAGCAGGAGAGTTAAGTGATTAACACTTATACCTTGGGAAGAGTAATCTGACGGCAAATGTCCAGAATGAATTAAGTACAAATGGTGAGACTGGATGAAGGGAGACTAGTAGGGAGAATATTGCAAGCATCCAGGTAATCTGAGCCAGAAATGAGGTAGTAACAGTAGGAATGGGGAGATTACATTCAATTTCTAGAGGTATTTAGATTATTAATTGCATGTTGGAGGAAAGGGTGAGGTCAAAGATAAACGCAGGCTTAAACTGATAGGTGGTGGGTAAAAAGATAATGATGCTGTCTTTCAGGAGAAGCCGATTTCTGTGGGAAGATGCTGAGTTCCTTATTGGACAGTTTGAGTTTGAAGGGCTGGCAGGACTTTCAGGTGAAAATAATGGATTGACTGCTTGATGAAGGCTAGGTTTCTATTGATTGAATGAACTGAATTGGACCCCGACATTCTATTTGAATTACTTCAGTGGGACTCAGTTCCTTAGGAATGGATAACTGCACCTTGTGTTTTCCTTATAGTTCTAGAGGAGAGTATGCTTCGCAATGTGTATGTCTTTTTGCATCATAAAAACTCCCAGTAGATCTGGCTGTCTACAAAATCTGATTTAATGGGTCTGACAACCCCTTGTAGACATAGCCTGAACTGATTACAAGTTTTGCATCCTTTAGTAGCCTGGGTGAGAATTAAAACAGAAGCAATGTTGTATTCTCTAAGTGTTTTAAACTCATGATTCTGTAATTAATATTGAACTCAGGGATAGATCTCATAGTCATATAACACCTGCTTTACTGCTTATTTGTGGTAGCTTCTTTGATATTAGTGTATTCAATTTCAAATACTGTTCAGGTCTCTACTCTTTAATTTGAGGCTAATTTTAAAATTTCATATTTTTATCGTACTGTTGAAAATAAAATGACATATTTAGAATCCTAAGTTAGTATTCCAACTGGAAGGTAACAGCAATAATATGTCATTATTGTTTTGTCATATTGAACACGCCATTATCTATGCTTAGAGCAACTGGGTGTGCAGTTGACAGATTGCTCTTTTGTGATTTGCAGTACTGGTTAATTTTTTTTAAACATAGTTTAAGTAATTCTTTTACTTCAGTGTGCATCAGAATTTCCTGGGGATTCTGTTAAATTGCAGATTCCAGGGCTCCACTCCCAGAGTAGATCTGGAGTAGAAACCTAAAATCTACATTTTAAACAATCACCAAAAGTGGCCCCCAAACAGCATTTTATATTATCTAAAGCCTCTAAGTTCCTTACTTCTAAGTTCTTTGACCTTTAAAAATTAAGCTCAGAGAAAAGGAAATTTCCTAAGGTAGCTACTCTAGCTGGTGTATTCTCTAGAGCAACGTTCAGAACTTGGAGTTCATGGGTGGGCTTCAGATCTATGAACTGTTGAAGTTATACGTAAGAGCATGCGTCTACCTGTACCTTTCCGGGGAGATAGACCAAACCCTAAGAGTCCGGGACCCAACTCAGGTTAAGAACTTCATTCCCGACCAGGCGCGGTGGCTCACATCTGTAATCCCGGTACTTTGGGAGGCTGAGGTGGGCGGATCACCTGAGGTCAGGAGTTCGAGACCAGCCTGACCAACGTGGAGAAACCCCATCTCTACTAATACAAAATTAGCTGGGCGTGGTGGCACATGCCTGTAATCCCAGCTACTCGGGAGGCTGAGGCAGGAGAATCGCTTGAACCCAGGAGGTGGAGGTTGTGGTGAACAGAGATCGTGCCATTGCACTCCAGCCTGGGCAACAATGGCGAAACTCCATCTCAAAAAAAAAAAAAAAAGAAAAGAAAAAAAAACTACATTCTCTGCCCCAATGTCTGGCAAAATTAGAGTGTCAAAAATATCTAATTTGATAAGACAAAAATATTCCTTACTTGTTATCCATCTATCTATATTTCTGTAAGTTTAGAAGTTTTAGATACAGTAATTCTCAGCCTGGAATGAAGAGCATGGAAACATTGCACCATTGACTCCAAAAATGATCACCAGGAAAACCTCTAAGTAAAGCTATGTTTATTAAACTTAGAGTGACATAAAAGCATTACTTTGATAAAGTCTTTGTGTCTTAAGAAGGGGATGTCAGGAGGGAATATTTATAGGGTTTTAGGGCTTAGACTGTTTGATTTTAAAGCAGGTCTTGCAAGGCGAGGAATGGGTTAAGATTATGCAGTGTTTATGATAACATAGCTTTGTATTGGTGAATATAGCAAAGGAAGGGGCTTGAAGCAAGTTTTAGTGAGCAAGCTGTTAGTCTCAATGAGCAAACTAGTTGGTTCACGGTATCTTCTAGAAACAAGTATTTCCTAAAGTAAGAAGCTATGTTATTTTTGCTTATTCTCACTATTGTTTAATATAAGAACATTAAAGTATGTCTGTCTTGATATTGACTAACACAGAGAAAATAAAATATGCCCAGTCCCAGTACTATTTACACAGTGATAGTAAAGTATGCCTAATCCCCGTATTTTTTAACACAGGGACAGAAATTGTTAATTTCAGTTCTCAGTACCAAAGATTGGTATCCTTGGTGGATTGCTGGGGATTTAATGCTCTCTGGCCCAACCATAATTCAAAACATACTATCCACTCAATGCCATACATTCTTCCAAGTCAACCAACCAATATGGCAGGATAGTGTTTGGTCCAAAGTAAACAGAAATATCTGTCTTTTTCTTTTCCCACAAACCTTCAGAGGACAAAAACCTTCAGGTTTTCTAATAGTCCCTTAAGTCTATCCTTGGAGATGGGGAATGGTTTCCACTGGAAGTTAGCAGTGAAGATAGTAATGAATGTTAACAGTCAGTGAAATCTTGCAGGTGGATCTTATCTAGTGAAGTATTAAGACTTGAAATGTGTAAGGCTGCTCCTTGCCCCAGTAGGCAGACTGATCTTTGTACCAGTTTAAGGTTTGGGCCAAGAAGACTAGACCTTGAATCATTCTTTTTGCCTCTAGGGCCGTTTTTAGAGCCTAATAGACTGTATATACTCTCACTTGTAGAGGTCACATCATGCATTGCTTTAAACATATTAAAGGGCCCCCATACTTCACTTTATATTTTTGCTGTAAATTTTTGAAATTATTTTTGACATATTAATTTTGAAATTATTTACTTACAAGTAACTTTTAAAATGTATGGTTAGGTATAATTTCTTGTTAAATCATTGTGAATACTCAAGAATTTTTGCTAAATATGAAAATCGAACCTACAATTTATATTTAATATAATGAAATTTCTTTAAATGCTAAACATAAGAGACTAGTTAAGTTGGCATATTGTTATACTTAACAGACATTTAATTAAACATTAATTAATTTTGACTTTATAGTTTTCTTGTGGCTTTTTGGAGCTGATGATTTATTTCTGATGGCAAACACTTTCACGGGCCCATGTAAAACTTATCAACCCTGGGCAAGGTTCATATTGCCTAATAGATAAAATAGCACCATTTGTCATATAAAAAAGTACTTAGCTTCCATCCTTCTACAAAGAAACAGTGATTAGTTACATTCTTGAACCCAGCTGGTGTAAGATAGGGCAAAACTTTCTGGAACATAATATCAAAGCAAATTTCGATAACCCAAAGCCCATTTCTCCCTGTGCCCCCTGAAGTGCCCTGAAGAATTAGTGTTTTGCAAGAAGAAAGTGATTTTTTAAAAATCTGGAAACTTAATGTCATTAACAGATGTTGCTATCCACATAGCTATACAATATAATAGCCCAGTTGTTATGGCTAAATTAAGAATAAATATAGGTGCATAAATAAGAAAACCAATATTCAGTAAACATACAAACTTCAATCTATAAACCACTTAGCATTTATATCAGGGCAATAAAATATTCTTTCAAATGCTTGTTTATAAATTCTAGGTTGGCTTTCTTCTCACAATTGGTAAGTCTTTCTGTCTCCTATCAGATGTGTGATTACACCTTATTACTTCACCATAGGTTTATACATGATTGTAGAAAGGCCACATTGAATTTTTAATCACAATTGAGGTCCTTTGATGTAATGGTCTATTAATAGGCTGCCTATAACTGCCTCAGGAGCTTTGTCCTCAAAGAATGAAAATTCATTGTCGGATTATGTTAGGACAGTATACCCAGAGGCATAAACAAAAACAAAATAAATACACAAAAACAAAACAAAACGAAACACCTATAATAGCACTGTCCAACAAATATATAAACTATAGTCATAACTTTAAATTTTCTAGTAACCACATATTAAAATGTAAAAAATAGGTGAAATAAATTTTAATAATATATTTATTAAGCCAATATATTCAAATTTTCAGCATTTCAACATATAATCAATATAAGAAGTATTAATCTAACATTTTACAATTTTTTGATATTAAGTATACAATATCTGGAATGTAATTTACACTTGAAACACATCTCAATTCAGGCTAGCCACATTTTATTTTATTTTATTTTATTTTTTATTATTATTATACTTTAAGTTTTAGGGTACATGTGCACAATGTGCAGGTTTGTTACATATGTATACATGTGCCATGTTGGTGTGCTGCACCCATTAACTCATCATTTAGCATTAGGTATATCACCTAATGCTATCCCTCCCCCCTCCCCCCACCCCACAACAGTCCCCGGTGTGTGATGTTCCCCTTCCTGTGTCCATGTGTTCTCATTGTTCAATTCCCACCTATGAGTGAGAACATGTGGTGTTTGGTTTTTTGTCCTTGTGATAGTTTGCTGAGAATGATGGTTTCCAGCTTCATCCACGTCCCTACAAAGGACATGAACTCATCATTTTTTGTGGCTACATAGTATTCCATGGTGTATATGTGCCACATTTTCTTAATCCAGTCTATCATTGTTGGACATTTGGGTTGGTTCCAAGTCTTTGCTATTGTGAATAGTGCCACAATAAACATACGTGTGCATGTGTCTTTATAGCAGCATGATTTATAATCCTTTGGGTATATACCCAGTAATGGGATGGCTGGGTCAAATGGTATTTCTAGTTCTAGATCCCTGAGGAATCGCCACACTGACTTCCACAATGGTTGAACTAGTTTACAATCCCCCCAACTGTGTAAAAGTGTTCCTATTTCTCCACATCCTCTCCAGCACCTGTTGTTTCCTGACTTTTTAATGATTGCCATTCTAACTGATGTGAGATGGTATCTCACTGTGGTTTTGATTTGTATTTCTCTGATGGCCAGTGATGATGAGCATTTTTTCATGTGTTTTTTGGCTGCATAAATATCTTCTTTTGAGAAGTGTCTGTTCATATCCTTCGCCCACTTTTTGATGGGGTTGTTTGTTTTTTTCTTGTAATTTTGTTTGAGTTCATTGTAGATTCTGGATATTAGCCCTTTGTCAGATGAGTAGGTTGCAAAAATTTTCTCCCATTCTGTAGGTTGCCTGTTCATTCTGATGGTGGTTTCTTTTGCTGTGCAGAAGCTCTTTAGTTTAATTAGATCCCATTTGTCAATTTTGGCTTTTGTTGCCATTGCTTTTGGTGTTTTAGACATGAAGTCCTTGCCCATGCCTATGTCCTGAATGGTATTGCCTAGGTTTTCTTCCAGGGTTTTTATGGTTTTAGGTCTAACATGTAAGTCTTTAATCCATCTTGAATTAATTTTTGTATAAGGTGTAAGTAAGGGATCCAGTTTCAGCTTTCTACATATGGCTAGCCAGTTTTCCCAGCAAAATTTATTAAATAGGGAATCCTTTCCCCATTGCTTGTTTTTGTCAGGTTTGTCAAAGATCAGATGGTTGTAGATATGTGGCATTATTTCTGAGGGCTCTGTTCTGTTCCACTGGTCTATATCTCTGTTTTGGTACCAGTACCATGCTGTTTTGGTTACTGTAGCCTTGTAGTATAGTTTGAAGTCACAGGCTAGCCACATTTTAAGTGTTCTGTAGCCTTATGTGGCTAGTTACTGCCATGTTAAACAGTGCAGACCTAAGCCATAGTTGATGGTTTTTAAACTTGAGCATGCATCAGGATCACCTGGAAGGCTTGTTATAATACAGATCGCTGGGCTCCACTTCCAGAGTTTCTGATTCATAGGTCTGGATGGAGCTTGAAAATTTGCATTTCTAACAAGTTCCTTAATGATGCTAATGATGCTGATCTGGGAACCACACTTTGAGAACCATGGCCACAGTTCTTTCAAAATCCAACTTTGGAACCATTTTACCACTGTATTAACATGAGTGATCAAGAACTGTCCCTAGGTATTGTTGCTATTGTACCACAATACTGTCGTATTATTGCAGTTTATAAAATATTGAAAATCTCCATTTAACTCATGGTTTATATTGAGTAATTATTCATGTGGATGAGTATTTCTTAGATCTTCATGTCTATTACTCTCTGAGTGCTTCTTTCCAGGAGGCTGGACAGGGAAGAGACATTTATTGGCTTGTTTGTTCTTAGTGAGTATTTACAGAGCTATATTAATACCATATGTATATGCATGCTCTGATCCTTAGGTAGAAAATAGTTCTTTTCAAGTTGACAAACTGTCAATCAATAAATTGATAATCTGCCCAGTATAGATTCAAGGCTCTAAGAGCAATTAGTTTGATTTTTAATGTATTTCAAAAACATTGAACTTTAAAATATTAAGTGAATAATAGTCCACTGTTTTTGAGCTCAATGAGAAGTTTTTTAAAAAATTACACTTCATGGTTTTTTAAGCCATGACATGAATTTATCTCTGAATAAGTTCAGAGATTGTATTCAGGTGAGCAAGTCCTGGCCACCAAATTGTTGATGATTCTGATCATTTGTGAAAGATGTAGTTTCCTCCTATCCCTACGTGCTTAAATATTTCATTTCCCTTGTTTTATTTCTGAAGAAAAACAATGAGGAGTTAATACCTGATCTTTAAACTTTGTTTTTGTCACAAGAGTACAAAAACAGCATCTGAGCCTCCATTGGCCCCTCCTGTGTCTGAAGAAGAAGATGAAGAGGAAGAAGAAGAAGAAGATGAAAATGAGCCACCACCAGTTATCGCACCAAGACCAGAGCATACAAAATCAGTAAGTCACAAAGGACTATTTCCAAATGATTCAAAAGATGCCCTTTGGAATAGTCATAGAGTTAGAATATAGTTAATCAGCTAGTACCTATTAAGCATCTTTTATGTTCCAAGAGCTAAAGTATAAAATATGACCAAGGTTTTGAGGATACTGTTTGAGGATACAAGGTTAGCACATTAAACAATTAGAGAATAATACCAAACAATACATAAATAACTGCTAAGTAATAAAAATGTTGGAGAAGTTAAGGTAAGGAAGGAAATCCGTGTAAACCAGGTAGGAAGAGTTGCATAAACAGAGATCCTCAGACCAGAATTAGCAAGGCATGTATAGGGACATCCAAAGACTAGCTCCCATGATCTTTCAACAGTGTTGTACTTTCAGCTACTCAAAGTCCTTTTTTTTTTTTTTAAGAAAATACCACTTGTCTTTAAAAATTCATTGATATTACAATACATTGACTCCACACTCTTTCCTTGGCCTGCTGTTTTAATTGCAGAGCTTTTTGGTTTTTTTAGATCTACACTCGTTCTGTGGTTGAATCCATTGCTTCACCAGCAGTACCAAATAAAGAGGTCACACCACCCTCTGCTGAAAATGCCAATTCCAGTACTTTGTACAGGAACACAGATCGGCAAAGAAAAAAATCCAAGATGACAGATGAGGAGATCTTAGAGAAGCTAAGTGAGTACTTCTTGCCATGATTACTTTCTTCACGGGAGTGTTTCTCATAAGCCATTTAAAATGGGAATTGATCCTTTGGAAGTTTTAATCTGCTTATATGAACTCCAGACTTCCCAAAATCATGAGATGAAAAATTTGAGACTCACTGCATATACCAGAACACTTTCTCCCTTCCACTCCTAATTTGACAGGAACTAAATATTTTTACTTGAAGGAATCAATTGAGATGAAAATTGATAAGACAAATTAAGTAGCAAGTTTTAAGATTACATCTTCAAAAGAGAATAGTCTGATAAAATATGTTATGATCATAACCCAAGGGCTCTCAACTAATCAGTGATGATAGATATGTCAACCTCAAAGCCCAACACAGTCAATCAAAACTTGGAACAACAAATAATATAGCTTTTTCCCTTAATTCAGAAGCATTTCTATGTGGCAGGAGAGACAGAACTAGCAAATGCTAGTAGCTTCCTTCCACAATGTCATTAGTGTGTACATGCTCGTGTGTACACACTTGTTGCCCCAGTTTTATAAAACACTTACCTTCTAGTTACTTTTCTGGGTCAAGAAGATAAAAAAAAATGGATTATCTGCTGAAAAGTCAAAGGTTTGTAAAGCATATTCATTAAACTCATACTATAAAAGCATCTAACAAATTGCTAGATATCAGCAATAAGTGCCCCCCCCCAACCCCAGTTTGACTAACTCCTACTTATCCTTCAATACTCAGCTCAAAAGTTGCCTCCTCAGAAGATGTTGCTTGTCCCTCCCAGTCCATGTTAAGGGCATCTCTTCCTTACCACTTTTACTGGAGCAAATATCAAACCATATTAGTCTGACTTCTTTACTAGACTGTGAGATTCTCAAGAGCAGGGACTGTGCCCTTTTTTCCCTATATGTCCAACCCCTAGTTCATACCCATTACATAAAGGCATACAGCAAATGCTTGTTGAGTGAGTGAATGAAAAAAATAAGTAAACAAATACATCTTTACTGAGTTCCTACTTGTCTGTTCTGTGCAAGAAACTTTGGAGGACACAATAGAATGAAACTTTCCTGTCATCAAGAAATTCAATCTTTTTTGGAAAATACGATTTAATAGTATGATAAAATTAGAGCATAAGATAATCTCGTTTCATGCATATTTTTATTTAAAAGACCTCAGAAAAGGAAGACAGTAATTCCCACTATAGGCCACAGGGAGGCTCTGCAGAGGTGGTGGTAGGATGATTTTGCCCTCCAAAGGACATTTAGCAATGTCTGGAGAATATTTTTATTGTCCTGATTCAGAGATTGCTAGTAGCATATAATGGGTAGAGGCTAAGGATGCTTCTAAAACCCCAACAGTGCACAGGACGGCTGCCCTCCATCCACTTTACAGTAAAGTATTATTCAGTCCAAAATGTCAACAGTACTGAGATTGAGGCGTTTGAGTTAGATGCATTTGGAAAGGCAAAGGTCGGAGTTGCAGCTGTCAGTTAAAACTCAGAACTACAATTGCTAGATTTTTGCTGACTTTACTATTCATGATTAAATATGCCACTAGCACTGATACTAACCATTTGCTGTAATAACAGCAGTAATAATTCTCATTTATTGGGCACCTTCTGGGTGGGCCACTTTACATACATTATCATAGTTTCACAGTAATTCCTTGCAGCTGATTCTAATATCCTCATTTTACAGTCCAGTGAATGAAAGTAAGCTTCAAAAAGCTTAACTGACCAAGTCACCAAACCAATGTGTGGCACAACCAAAGTTTGAACTGAGACCAGTTTACCTTCAAAGCTTACACTTTTTCCATTACCTACCTACTTTGCTTCTGCATATCCGAACTGTCTATTTTTGTAGAAAGGAAGAACTAACTAAATGAAAGAATTGCCTCGATAATTTAAGTTCAATTATTCAGACAATTGGCACGTTTTTCTTTATTTTGCATATGTAGACATGACCTATGTGATTATATCAGATTTTAAAAATCTAACAGCCTTGCCTTAATAAAATGACTGTTATTTGGTATCTGTTTCAAATCTCAATAGATGTATTACAACAAAAATGCTTGTATAGTTTTGTTAAGTTAGCTGACAGAGAAACAAGCATTATTTTCTTGGACCAAAATCTTGTTTTGCTTGTAAACTCTAGTGGTGCTAGAGCTGTGTCCTTATTATTTTGTTTATTCTGCTCTACACTGAGCAACATGGTGAAGAAGGGGAAGCTAATTTTGATTACATTTTAATTAAGAATTAAGTGGGTTTTTTTTTTCTCTACTGGACTTCATGCTTGGGCATAGAGAGAGTCATTTTCCCTCTAGCCAGCAGGCCACTTGTGACTGCCAACCTTACATTGGATTTGTAGATTTTGGCAGGGTGAACCTGCTGAGAAGTGGAGCAGTGCTTCTCATGAAGCAGATTCAGTGAACTATACTCCAAAGTCCACAAAGGCAGACTTTCCTGCTCCTGCTCCACCATTACCCTCGCTGTGCCTTCTCTCTGCCATTATGCCTTTGTCTAAGGAAAACTTCAGACAAGTCACTTAACTCCTCTGAGCCTCAATTTTTAACCTGTGAAATGGAGATAAGAATCATAACTACATTTTTGTGAGAGATAAGGTCTGGCTCTGTTACCCAGGCTGGAGTACACTGGCACAATCATAGCTCACTGCAACCTTGACCTCGTGGGCTCAAATGATCCACCTCAGCCTCCCAAGTAGCTACAATTTTAGGTGTGCGCCACCATGCCCAGCTAAATTTTTTATTTTTTGTACAGATGGGATCTTGCTGTGTTGCCCAGGCTGGTCTTGAACTCCTGAGCTCAAGCAGTCCTCCTGCCTCAACTTCCCAATGTGCTGGGATTACAGACAAGAGCCACCAAGCCTGGCCCATTACTACATTTCAGGACTCTGTCTATAGGATGGATTTTAAGGAGCTCATCCTATGGTTAAGAGGGCAGATACTGGAGTCAGAAGGATCTACATTTAAATCATAGATCCATTGCTATTAGCTGTGTCACCTAGGGCCAGTTATTTAAATTTTCTGGGCCTCCATTTTCTCATCTAAAAAGTGGGGATAATGATAATATAAAAACCTCAGCAGCAGTATCAGGCACATCATAGGGGCTCAATAAGTGGTAATTATTATTACATGGGTATAAAGCCTTCATAAGATAATACAATGGGTCAAGCTTTGAAATAAGTCATCACTGGGTCTGAGTCATAGACTTATACTAGCTGTCTGTCCTTAGTCAAGTCACTTAACATCTCTGAACATAATTTTCTTCATCTGAAAGATGGAGATAATAATTGTACCTATATAATAGGGGTTGTGTGAGGACTAAATAAGTTAAAGTATATAAGACATCTAGCACAATAAACAGTAATATAAAATTGTTATTATGCTATTTTTACAGAGTGAGAGTGATCATATTTTTCAGCATAAAAATGGGGGTTTGGGGTCTTACAGTGTGACAGAATGATTGAAACCAGGAATAATCCCAGATGTATGATTACTGTACAGAAGCCATCAAGTATCTTGGACTCAAAGGCCCCATTGGAGCTTGGGGAAAAAGTAGAGCAGCCTGTGCTGAGAGGCAAAAGAGAGGAAAAAGGGAAACAGGGAGGCAGAAAGATGGCCAATATCCCATACCAGAGTGGACCTCATAAGCATGGTGAAGAGTAGATGGCAGCCTCTACTAAACCATCCTTACCTTCAGTGTCAGGGGTCTGGTTACTAAGAGGTGGGCAGCCCAGACCACAGAGCTATTCATCTTCCATGCAGATGCTGATTGTGGTGGCCAGAGCAAGAGGTCATTATTGGCTGAAATGAACAGGTCATCTTTCAGTTTTACACAGACAAATAGCCTGGGTCTGGCTTGTTCATTGTGGTCTGTCTAGATCTGTTGAAAAATACAGAAACAAGAACAGAAAACCAAACACTGCATGTTCTCACTCGTAAGTGGGAGTTGAACAATGAGAACACATGGACACAGGGAGGGGAATATCACACACCGGGGCCTGTCGGGGAGTAGGGGGCTAGGGGAGGGATAGCATTAGGAGAAATACCTAATGTAGATGACGGGTTGATAGGTGCAGCAAACCACCATGGCACCTGTATACCTGTGTAACAAAACTGCACGTTCTGCACATGTACCCCAGAACTTAAAGTATAATAAAAAAGGAAACCACCACATTTTAGTGACAAATTTCAAAAGCCATTGACTGTCAGTAAAGTTGTGTAATACAGGAAATTTGTCTTCAACCTCCTTCCTCTGGGCCCCACTATCACCTACTCCTTGCCTCTCACCTCCCTCAGCATTCCCCACTCAAAACCCTTTTTCCTAATTCACCCTCCTATAGAACTGATATCAATTTAGAGAATCATTTTACTTTTTCTCAGAAATCGAAATCTTCATTATGCTAAAAGGATAATCTTTTAATGGTGGGAGTTCACCTTAGCTTAATATGTCAGAAAATATATTGATGGGCTTTTCTGTCACTGAACTCATATCATGAATGCTATTTTCAAATACAAGTATTTAGCATTCTTAAAACCTGCACTTTAAAATGAATAGTTTATTTCTTCTTTAGGAAGTTCTGGTAGGAAATTGTTCTGGTATTGCTTTTTTTTCTTTTGATTTTGATTTGCTGATTTTAAAAAACTTTCTCCCTATTGTGTCACAGTGTTTTTTCTTTATCGTAATTTACAAAAGCAAATTATAATAACTAATGGAAAAGATCACTTTAAAAGCTTGTTTTGTGATTGAGAATGGTAAACAAGGCCTCTAGTATACTTGCCTAACATCAGTAGATGGCAGCACACACTCTCCTGTGAAGGGCGATGAGTGTGGAGACACCATTTTATTTGAATAGCAGTTAAGTTCAGAAGTGGAATCTCATCAAAATGGTTTCTTTTGGTAATCTTCATGAAAGGATTTATTTCCAGTTTTTTTCCCCCCTGCATAACATGGAAATAAAGGTTGAATAATTTATTACCATAAAGCCACATTAACTGAACCCCACCATTTGGAATGGGTCATAATTCAGAAAGTGGCTTGGGCTGAAGCTTATTTGCTTTTTCTATATGGAAAAAAGTTGCTTAGCAACTTAATAGTTAAACTTTTTTAGAAGACTATAAACTGCTTAATAAAATTATGGCTTCAAGTGACTTTAAAATCGTCATTTCATTAAAATAAAAAAGTCCAGGCCCTTGCGCATTAATAGCTAATTTGAATAAGGATGGCTCTCAGTTATATAGAAATCTGTTAGACAAGTTGAAAAATAAAAGACCAACTCAGAAATTGCTAACTTGGTGGCATTCTATAGATATAGCTCAAGTAAAATATATTCTCCAACCCTTGCCTTAAACCATGGAGCATTTACAAAGGGAAATAACTAATTGTATTTTATTGTAATTCAGCAAATATATCAATATATTCTACACACGGCATTGTGTGAGGAGGCACTGAAGATACAGAGATGAATAAGACATGGCTCCTGTACTTAAGACATAGTCTAAAAGGCAATATCAAATACCATACACACACAAAGGAACCTATGCAGATGACTGTTTAGTACAGAGGGTAACTCAGCACAAGTGTTACATTGTGACCAAGACCTTAAGTGAACCAGGAAGAACTGTGGAATTCCCGTCATGTATATCATGTACATTTCTAGCCATAGATACAACATTGAATGGATGCCAGATGATTATGAAACCCTTCAGTTCTAATTCTTACAAGTCAAAGTTCCAAATAGATAGATATAGACATCTGATATATTAAGTACAGAGAGAGAGAGAACAAGGGCGAGAGAGAGAGAGAGAAGATACAGTAGTAGCACAGAAAAGTGAAGTTGTTAATTATTCAAGGGATCAGAGAAAGCTTCCTAGAAGAGGGAACATCTAAGCTAAGTTTGGAAGCATGAATAGGAACTTGCCACAGAGAAAATATGGGAAGGACATTTCAGGCAGCGAATGGCATGTAAAGAAGACTTGAAGCATATGTCCTGGAACTCTGACTTATTCAGTGTTACTTTAATAAAGAATTGGTGGTATATGGTGATACTGGCATTGTAGAAGAGGAAACTGAACTTTTAAGCAGGAGCTGATCATGAGCTACCATTAGTTTGTTATGCTTAGAGCATAAAGTTCTAGTGGGGAAGTGGTAAATGATGAGAAGAGAATGAAGCAGGAGCCAGATTAGGAACCTTGCATTGCCAAGGAGTTTTGGCTTTCATCTGTAGGTGTTAGGGAGCTGTCAAGTAATCCTGAACCAGAGAATCACATTATCAGGTCTGCACTTAGAGGATCCTGATAGAGATGTAGAGCCTTGACTAAAGAGGGCAGCAGCTAGACTAGGAGTCCAGTTAGGAGGCTGTTGGAATAACCCAGGAAAAAGATGATGAGAGCCCAACTAAAGCAGTAGTAATGAGGAAGGAACACATTCAAAAGATGTCTAGGAGGTAACAAGATATAGGCCCTTGGTGGACAACTGCATGTGGTAAGTGAAAGTAAGAGTCAATGATGACTCGCAGATTTCTGACTCAGGCTACTGAGTAGATGGATTGGCAGTACTACTGACTGATAGTGGAAATACAAAAGAAAAAGTATTATAACAACCCATATATTAGCTAAGTCTTATTTAACTTAATTTAAAAGTGAACTTTCATTAAAAAAAACCCAACAACTTGATGAGTAATCTATGAGTGAAATGTTTAACTAATTATTTTTCTCAAGGTATACTATCTACTGCTGTTAGGTCTAAATTATGTTGTCTACTAGCCCAGAGAATAAACTGTTGTGTAAATTAGCATGAAGTATTATCTGTAGCATATAATTGAGCACTTAAATACATATTTTCTTGTTCTCATTCATTTAATCAACAAATATTTGTTTAGTAGCAGCCACTGTTCTAGGCTCCAAAGTTACAGGGATGAAAGGACAAAGTTCCTGCCCTCAAGAAGCAGCATGTAAGTCTCAGTGAAATGATCAGAGAAGACTTCATAAAGGTGGATAATTTGAGATTTTATTTAAATGACAAATAAGAATTCATGGGTTAGATAGGAAAGGAAAAGGGGGAGCACATGCAAAGCCCTAAGCACTAGATAGTGATAGCATTACTAGGATATAAAGTAGTAAGGGTGGAGAAAAAGAATAATATAAAGCTAGACTGGTTAGATAGGAGCCAGATGATGCTGAAGGGTGAAGGACCTTCTCTGTCTAACTACAGAAATAGGATTTGATCCTGCAGTGGGCAGGAGCTTTTAAGGAATTATGAACAGTGGAGCAAAATCACTCTGATATAGGGTTATTGTACATCTCAGTCTGTCCAGGACAGTCTCATTTTATGAATAGTATGGTCCCCCTTTTCCAAAGGCATGGTGTAAGAGGAACTAGAGAAAGCAGAGTCTATGCGTAGGTTATGACTGGCACAATTGTTTGAATAAGAAGTATTGAAAGCCCGAACAATAGCAGTGGCCATGGGCATAGAGAGAAGAGTATGAATACGAGTGACAACTAGAAGATAGAATTTACAGATCTTCTCTTGATTAGTTCATATGTGAAAATCTTGCCTTACCAACCAACTGTACACTTCTTTGTACCATGTGTTAGTAAGATATAACTCAAAGATAATAATATGACATGTTTGCTTCCAGAAAGAAAGGTGGGCCAGAGGCCTCCAAATAAATGATGCCCTTCAAAGTATACCCTTGAGAAGCTGCACCCTTATTCCCATGATTGTTCTATAACCCCAAGATTTTTCTGGACCTATTTGAACACTGAATTGAAGAGTCAATGCCACTTCTGTGGTATTTATTCTGAGTGATAGCAAGTATTCATCCTCTGAGTGATGGACTGGATTTTTTTGAAATAGCAAAACTATTATTTTTAAAGAGCCAAACATGATAAATTAATAGTTTTCTTATGTAGCTTATAAACTTACTAAAAAATGTTTGGAGCAATCTATAGAAACAGAAAGTAGATTAGTGATTGCCTAGATATGTTTTGGGAACTAAGGGAAGATGGGGAGTAACTGCTAACAAGTAAGAGGTAAAAGGTTTCTTTCTGGAATAATGAAAACATTCTAAAATTAGATCATGATGACATTTACACAACACATTAAATATGTTAAAAACATTCAATTGCACACTCTAGGCCACTGAACTTTATGGCATGTAAATCATATGTCAGTAAATCTGTTCAAATCTTTGGAGCACTAGCAGAGTCCTAGGTTTGGAAATATATGTTTCGAACACGCATGGGTCTCATTACTTTATGATCAAACTTTGTTCTTCATTAGACTCATTTCCATCCCCACACCCTTAGCACTGTGCTAGGTACATAGTAATTACTCAATAGATATTTGTCCAGCAGAATTGGATATAACATAGTGCTTAACTTCAATTCAGAGAAGACAGTGATTTTACTAAATAGTGTAGATAAGTTCTTAGATTGTTTTTTAGCGATTATACCAATTTATGTACCCACCATCAGTGTACAAGGGTTCCAATTGTTCTACATCATTGATAACGTTTGGTATTGACAACCTTTTTAATTTTAGCTATTCTGATCGGTCTGTAGTGTTAACTCATTCTGGTTTTATTGTGTATTTTCCAGAATGTTTATGAGCCTGAGCACATTTTTGTATTTTATAACTTCAACTTTTGTTATAGATTAAAGGGTACACATGCAGGTTTGTTACATGGGTAAATTGTGTGATGCTGAGGCTTGGGACTCTAATGATGCCTTCACCTAGGCAGTGAGCATACTATCCAATAGGTAGTTCTTCAGCCCTTCTCCCTCTCCTCCCCTGTCTAGTGATCCCCAGTGTTTATTGTTCCTATCTTTATACTCGTGTGTATTCATTGTTTAGCTCCCACTTATAAGCGACAACATGCAGTATTTGGTTTTCTTTTCTTGCATTTGTTTGCTTAGGTTCATGACCTCCAGCTCCATCCCTTTCTTAGATTTTTTTTATATCCTAATATATACTATTATGAGAACTTTTTATAGATGTTGGGTTGTGACAAGTTTTTTTTGTTTTCCAAATATCAGTAATTTTGAATATAAGCAAAATGGGTTATTATTACTACTTTAATTACTATAAAACTATTTGTTATTTTAGTAAGTAGAAAGTATCATTTTTATGTAAATTATAGAAATCCCATGGGAGTATTTGTCTAATGTTTTATTTGTCACTGACTCTGGCATCTTAATTTTCATTATTAAATTAAAAAACAGTCAATCAATTTCTATTTCTCTCTCTCTCTCTCTCTTCCACCTCCTCCTCTTTTCTTCTCTCCCCACCCATCTCTTAGGAAGCATTGTGAGTGTTGGGGACCCAAAGAAAAAATACACAAGATTTGAAAAAATTGGTCAAGGGTAAGTGATTGTTATTTGAAATATAAAAAGATGAGTACAAGCAACATACATTAAAATTAAAATTCAGTAAGAGCTTGGGTTTCTGGTAAATTATGCTTCTCATTTCCTAGATTATATTTATGTCTTGCATTCTCAGTATTGGCCTTTCAGGGGGAGTGCTGACAACAGTTACAACATTAACCTAGGAACACATCCTGCTGAAATCTTCATTATTGTTGGGCTGACAGTAAATTCTGTGGGGACATTTCGATCCTATGTAGTTAGAAGATTCAAACAGATTTCTCTAGAAAAAGCAGTAGGGTTATGGAAACTTCTAGCTTACGTAAAAACCCCCTTTATCGCAGTTCCCCCTACAGCCACATGGATGGTATGATTAAGATCCTGTTTTATTGTCAAAATGTAGAGTGACAAACTGAGGGTGGGGAATGTCCTTATGGAATGATCCGGAGGTAGGCAGAGTTGACTATCTGAGTATGGAGGAAACAGACAATAATCCCTAAATGAGACCTAGTGCATCATTTTCACTTAATATACTTGTTAAAGATAAAGATTCCCAGGCCCCACTGCCAAAGATTTGATTTAGAGTCTGGAGTGGGGTTCAGTGATCTGAACTTTGCAAAAGTCCCTCAGATAATCCTGATAATCAGCAAGACATGGGTACCATTGCATTAGATTATTCACTAAAGCTGAAGGCAGGCGTCACCAGTTCTGCCAGTCAACTGTACTAATGCATGTCTCTCAGGCCTCAACGTGAAACTAGGCAGGTGGATCTGAGCAGGCAACAGCATTTGAAACAGGGAAAAGTTTTATTTAAAGGAAAATGGAATATTCTTAAGGGACATCCTTAAATGAGGAGTGAGACACATATTCAGGGACACCAACTACTGTATGTCAGAAACAAAGATGGCACCTCAGACTTTTCCTGGCTGAGGCAAGGGGCTGAAGACAAAGGGTTACAGCCAATACGCTTGCAAAATTGTGCTAGCCCATCAGCCATTAGAATCTAATTATTTTAGGGTAAGAGAAGGTAGAATTTCTTCAAGAACCACACTGCTTTTCCTGGCATACTTAGGTTCAAAAAAGTATACATCATATATAAGCTTGACTATTTTTCATGATTTTATATTTTCTTTGTTTTTCCCCCTAGCTTTTGTACTAAAGTTTCTTTTGAAATTTCCAATATATCTCAGGAAATAAGGGAAAGCATTCATTAGACGTTTGGGCTAGAGAAAAGGAGAGGCACTCATGGAAACTGTGCCTGGTGGGAATCAAGATGAGAAGACCCTAAGGGAGACAGAAACTCAGGAAGAAATGCATGGCCAAGTTTATTCTTCCAGTCAAAACCATAATGACATTGTATTTGAACTTTCCAGGGGGCTAAAATGTATTCTTATTTGCTCACAAAAAAGAAGAGTTTTATGGTCTCTAGAAGCTTCCTGTCACCGAATGGGTCAAATTAATATTTCTACTCATTGTTCTAAAACAGTGATAAACAACAGAACTTACTGTGATGATAGAGATGTTCTATATCTGTGCTGTCTAATATGGTAGCCACTGGCTATGTGTGGCTATGGGGCACTTGGAATGTGGGTAGTGCACATAAGAAACTGAATTTATGTGAACTCATTTATTTGTTTAGCAGATATTTCTTGAGCACTAACTATGTTCCAGGCACTATGCTAAGTGCTAGAGAGACAGAGATGGGTAATGATGGTGTGGGCCCTCAAGGAACTTACAGTTTACACTGATAAGTGCTTGACAGAGGGATACAGGGTGCCAGAAGAACCTAGAGGCAAGCTTACTCAATTCAACCAAGTATAGAGCAGGGCCAGCTTCTAGAGCCATTTTCTCCCACCGGGAATTTTCCCTGTCTACTTCTGGTGGAGTTGTTGTTTTGCTTAAGTAAGAAACCTATACCTTCCCAAGTCTATATACAGACCTCAGCTCTCCTTCTTCATGCCTAAAGGGTAAATACCACCAGACAGATTGCAAAAAGACAGTATTATGTACTAAAGGGACTTAGAAAACAAAAGTTGGCTTTTAGATTTTATTTTCATCTGGTTGAGTCTCAGGTAGAGCTAACAATAGGAAGGGAAGGGATATTCAATCCACTTAGAAATAGCACTCCAAATCATTGTTGTCCAGTATGGTGGCCAGTAACCACATTTGGCTACTGAGCACTTGAAATGTGGCTAGTCCAAATGGAAATGTACTTAAGTATAAAAGGCACACCTGATTTCAAAACCTTAGTATGAAAAAATAATGTAAAATATCTCATTAATATATTTTTTATTGATTACATGTTGGGAAATTTTGCATACATTGGATTAAAGAAAATATATTATGAAAATTAATTTCACCTTTTAAAAACTTTATGTAACTCTAAGAAATTTTAAATATGGCTCGTGGCTCATGTTATATTTCTAATAGGCAGTAATGCTCTAGTTGTAGCCTTAACTGGGAGTTATTTGTTTATTAATTCGTAAAGTGTTTTTCCATGGTTGTTTTTTGGAGAGTGGGAGATGTTATAATTTTGTCTTGATTGTTCCAACTAAAAGCCAACTGAGCCAAAAATAGCATTGAATTTTAAAAGGAAAAAGTACAAGATGGTTTCAGATATCTCCCAGATACTAGGTAATGAAACAAGACTAATTTTGCCAAGAACAAAGATCAGGCCACCAAGCAACTTTGTGTAACAAAGAGATTTCCTCTCTTGGCTATTATTTATGCCTGTGACTTTTAAAGATGAAAAGGAAAGTTCTCTATCTCTGAGTCTCTTTGTACAGTCTTCACAACCTAAAATGAAAAAAATCGAAGCATAAATCCTGCTTGCCACTGCAGAAAGGTCTATTTTAAATTCCCAGCAAGTTCATCATTTTAAAGAATGATACAGTAGCAGATAGTTCACTCATAGGCCCAACACAACTTTTTAATACATCCTTAGAGGGTATGGAGTCAATTGTATTCCTACTTTTGTCTTCTTTAGTGTTTAGCACGGTGCTTTTGCACTTAGTAGGCCCTCTAAAATAATTTTGTGCAGTTATGATCAACAGCTGGGTTCACTTTGGCCAGATTCAAAGAACTGCAAAGCTGTCTGCCAACTCCGTCTCTGTGGGTCTGTTTTTGCCTCAATAAATATTTGTTGAGCTAATGAAAATGTTTGTCTTTCCACTGCGTCTTCTCACTCGTAAGTGGGAGTTGAACAATGAGAACATATGGACATGGAGGGGAACAACACACACTGGGGCCAGAAGGGGAATGGGGGGCGAAGGTAGTGAGAGCATTAGGACGAATAGCTAATGCATGCGGGGCTTAAAACCTAGATGATGAGTTCATAGGTGCAGCAAACCACCATGGCACACATATACCTAAGTAATAAACCTGCACGTCCTGCACTTGTATCCCAGAACTTAAAGTAAAATTAAAAAAATAAAAAAGAAAATGTTTGTCTTTCTAGCTATCTCTTTCCTCTGTCCTCTGTATTTACATGTGTATATACATGCCTATCTTGCTCCTCCTGTGTCTGTCTTTCCCTGTTTTTCCTCAGTGTGTCTTCACATTTTTGTCTTTCACAATGACTTGATCGGCCTCACCACATCTGATTCCTTTATTCTCTGGGTATTTGTGTGTGCTGCATATCTGTCTTCTTCAAGCATGTTGGCCTCACATTCTACTGCCCATTTTCACACACACCCCACAACCCAAATTGTCATAATATAAAATCAAGATGTATTTAAGATATAATCTGCCGGCTTAAATCTATTTACTATGATTTTATCATTTACTTAATTTACTAATTTTATTTTTTTGATCTTAGTAGATTGTTTTTCCTCAGTTCTTAATTATTAAAGTAAAGCAAAATATTGACTTTTTTCTTTCTGGACCAAAAAAAAAAAAAACCCACCTCCCACTTATATTAACTTTCTTTTTACTTAAATGGCTTTCAACTGATTTTTTTTTCATTAATTACTGGCCTAAGTTATATAAACTAGTCTCTACTCTCAATATGTAGAGTTTTTTAAAATTAAATCTGTGTTTTTAATTGTTTTTGCCTTACCTATTATTACAGTGACATTCAAAATTGTTGTCAATAATCATTTGGTGTTAGGGATAATCAGCCCCAGTATTTTATTCTCAGCTCCAGAGAGCACAACAGTTCACTCACTCTCAGGAGCTGGATTTGAGAAGAGCTTCTCCATTAATCACCTTCATTTACTTGGAAAACTAAATTTTTTCTCCAGCATGGGTTTCTGCCATCCCAGCATTCAGGCCTGGGGCCAGAGAATTGGGCTCCATCTTCCATAAATCAAGTTCAGAATCACATGTCTAATCATTTGAGGCCATATCTGTGAGTTGAAGGCTAAAAATGACATTGTTTCACTGGGTTTGCTGTGAAAAGTGTTCTATAATTGGCTACCAAATCCAGACATTTTGAGCAAATTTATGCAAAGTTAAAAAATAAGGAAAGAAAGAAAAAAAGTCAGGTACCCCAAAATTATCATTAACTCAACAACATGAGTTTGTCAGAAATATATCCGGTGTGCACTTGAGAATCTTCACTTTCTAGAATAGTTATATAAAATAACTTGTTTAATAAATGAGGTAGAGTGAGACAACAAAGTCAAATATTTATTTTCAGTCAACAGCTATCAATGGCAACCCTGTGTAATTCCTGAATAAGCAATAGCTATGTAACAGAGGGCTGAATTTACAACGTTGGCAGCTGTCCTCACAGATTTCTCATTAATGTATTTGAATTCATGTTAGGGTCTTTCCTTAAATGAGAATGCACTGAAAAACAGGCCTTTTTTTCTCTTTCAGGTTCATATTGTCTTTTCTCTTCAACATTATAATAGAAAAATATTTTTGAGGAAGCAGCTCAGAGGATCCAGTTTAACAAGTACATTTTTAACATCAGTGAACCTTTAATGAGTGCCTACTATGTGTAATGGAGAGTAGCAGTTAAGAATCAGGTTCTCAGAGTTCACAGTGACCTCTATACTTGTGGTCCCCCTGAATACTGGACATGGAGAAGAGTTATATCAAGAAATAAGATGAACACCTACCCCCAATAATGTACCTTTCCTCTATATTTTATTCATACACTCATCTTCACTGTCATCTCTCATATGAATCACTCTTTGGCTGGCCTGGTCCTAATTGACCTTTTCTGTCTTTTGTTTTTCTGAATCCTACAGATTATATCTGTGCCGGCATGTATTCACCACTTATATCTTAGCTTGTCTAGACATGTAAAATTGCTTGAAACTTTGAGGAATGTAGAGGAATAAAGGGAGAATTTTTGAAAAACTTGAAGAAAAAGAAAGAGACAGGATTCTGAACTCAGGGCTGTAGAAAAATTATTTAATTTCTTTAAGCATCAGTTTTCTCTTTCATAGTAAGCAGAATGCACGTATCTCATAAGGTTGTAAAAATAAATAAGAGAAGGCATTTAAAGTCCTTAGCACAGTACATGGCACATAGTTAATTGCTCAGTAAATGCTAGTTATTATTAGGGATGAAAGACACACTCATATGTTGCTATTATATAGAACAGAATATAATAAGTATTGTGAAGAAATTACAAAGAGCTCTGTGGACAGAGAGGAGGGACAAATTATTTACAGCCAAGGAGTGGGTATGATGGATTCTTAGAAGAGGGTACACTTGAGAGTGACATTAGAGGGTATAGGAATTTAACAAGTAGGGTTTATAAGAAGTTGTGTTTGAATGCTTACTTCAGACTGTAGGTTTCATTCACTTTGGTATCCCTAAGGTCTGCAACACTGCCCCAGCATATATGCTCAAATATAAGGTAACACAATAAGATAATTTTAAAAAGTTTTTTGATGCACCTGCATACATAAACTGTTTATATATATATATAGAGAGAGAGAGAGATATCTGTGTATCTATATATCTATATATATATAGATATATGGTTGAAAGTCTACTTATGATGTTTGTTAATTTACTTTCATTTTCATATTTAAAACCACTTATATAAAGTATTATTTTGTAGAGATTTTTCTACTCTCATATTTCACGAGTGGTATAATTCAAAATCTTCTTATGTGTCTTTAACATCATTCTTTTTGTAATCACTAGAGATTATTTTTGAGTCTTCCAGCAGTTACTCAAATATATTACCTGACTTCCATCTAAGATATTTGAGATTTTGAACCCACATATAATTCTGTTCGTGGATATTTATTCCTAGTCACAATTACCCATTCATATAACATTAAGACTATTGTTTTTTGAATTTGTCCTGTAGGTGTATATTTAGGTCTTCATGACATATATCTACTATCTACTATATGACTTTTTAAAATTTCTATTACAAATTGTCATACTTACATAAAAATAGGGAAAATAACACAGGAACTACTGTATTCTTATCACTCATATTAAATATTTATCAACAATTTTTAATAAAATCACAATGCCATTACATCTACAAACAATTAACAATTGCTTCATATCATTTAACTCCCAGTCTATAATCAGAATTCTCCACTTGCAACAAAACGCTATTTTTATAATTGATTTGTTCAAATCAACATCCAAAGGAGATCTACATATTGCATTTGTTGTATATCGTAAGTCTGTATACCCTGAAGCAGTCTCCTTTCTTTTTCCACTACCATTATCTTGTTGAAGAAACTGGTTATTGCCTTGTAAAATGTGGCACTTTCTGTATTTGTCTGTTAGTTTCATTAGCTGTCATTTAACTTGCTCTTCTAACTTCCACCTCTGGGATTCAGGGGATTCTCTTGCCTCAGCCTCTCGAGTAACTGGAATTACAGGCGTGTGTCACCATGCCCGGCTAATTTTGTATTTTTAGTAGATACGGGGTTTCACCATGTTGGCCAGGCTGGTCTTGAACTCCTGACCTCAAGTGATCCACCCACCTCAGCCTCCCAAAGTGCTGGGATTACATATGAGAGCCACCATGCCTGGCCAAATGCTTGCTTTTTTAATTACCAGCTTTCATTGTAAAGAGTTAGCATGGAGTTGCATACGAAAGTGTTCCATGAGGGGTATTTTGATATTTTTAGTAGGGAAATTTTATTAAGTATCTTTATAAAGTCTTACAATTTTATATTGTCAATATGTTTCACTGAGTTGCATCTATTATTGTTTATGGTGGTCAAACTATTCCATCTTTAGCTAATGGGAGCCTCTTTCACTGCATTAGTTTTGACAGAGGTCTTTTAATAGCTTGTTTACGACATCCAACACTTGCAGTTATGTGGTCATACCCTCCAAAATAACTTATTCACATCCTTTCTTTGTAATTCTGACAGGTACTCTCTATGAGCATCCAAAACTAGCTTTAATTGAGAAGATATCAACCTAATATGTCCTTTCCAAACTGTATTTTATAGTTAAAAATAAACGAATATGGATAAGTACCAATCACATGAAAGATTTTTATAAGAACTTGCATATAAGGCAGCTCCATTTTTATGAGGAAAAATTGGGAGGAGAAAACCCTTATCTTGTATTTGAGTATATATGGTGCATTTCTGTGCATGCATGTATGTTTGTTGTAGGTATATTTTTAGCACAAGTGGTAACATACTATATGTCTCCTTTTTTATTGTGTTTCTGTGTTTTAGAGATGGTTCTATGCTTGTACCTCATACTTTTTAAACAGATGCAGTGCTTTGTTATTTGAATAGTACCATAATTTATTGAACTAGGCCCTAAATGGACATAGACATTTAATTTGTATTTGATGTTTTGCTATTATAAACAAGGCTTCTGTGAAGATCCTTACAGATAAACCATTTTATACAAAGTTATCATTAGAATAGATTCCTAAAAGTGGAATTGTTATGTAAAAGGATATGTGCATTTTTCTTTCTGAGTTACCCTCCTTAGAGGTTTGTTTATTTAACACACCATCAATAATGTATGAGAGTGCCGGTTTGCCTGCACCTTTGCCAACACAGCTGTATTCACTTATTTGGGATTATAGTAGTATAATAAAAACACTCCCACACTGACTTTTTTTAAAAAGGAAAATAAATAATAAAGGAACTGTAACAAGAAAGCATGTGGCAAAACAAAAGGCTATCTTGAAGAATTAATTAGCCAATGTAGTCCATGTCTTTATAATGCCAAAGTATCTTTGTTACATGTTATATCTCTCCATAGGTTAGATTAGCTATGCAGCTATGTTTGACAGAAAGTGACAATGAGAGCATTTCTTGAAATCATTTTTCTCTTACACGTAGATATATATCTGGGCAAAGGAATTTTGTCTAACATCTGGATCTTTGTCAATCATATCATTATATAGAATGATGATATGTTCAATTCATCAATAATTGCTAACAAATTTTGCTACTAGCTCATGCGTAATCAAGCCCTCAGTCCCCCCCGTCTCTCTAAATTAGTTTTAGTTTTAAGACTACAGAAACTAAATATATAATGTTAGGTATTTTTCAGACTTATCTCTGCTACTCAGTGAGAAGCCCCTTTCTTCTTAATCTAACATGAATGTCTCATATTGAAGATGAATAGCTTTGAAACTTATTTCTTAAAAGACTCGTTGAATAACAGTGTCGTTTAGAGAACCTGACAAAGCAGTGTATGCCATGGAACTCAGAGTGCTGAGAATAAAACCTCTGATTTTTTTTTTTTTTTTTGGTTGTTCAGGAAACTATGGGCAAGAGTGGTGTCTAGTGTGCTTATAGAAGTGATTCTTTGGGTAGGACCACCCACCCCAAAAGTATTTGCTTCTTCATCGGATCTATTTTGGGCCACACAAGGTAGAACGCTGCTATGAAGCACTAAATAGATGTAGTCTGAGTTCTATAAAAGGCTTTGTGATGTAGAAGATTGGAAATACATTAGCATTTGTGAAGAACAATGTTTATGGAGCAATGGAAGATGCTCTTTGTTCTACTTAATGCTCTTAAGTGCACTGTGTTGTGTGCTGTCCCTTGTAAAGAAAGATGATGCCACTCAATCAAACACCATTAGCAGAGTTTGCACGTTAAGTTGTTTTTTCCAGCCACAGTAATGAGCTTGTTTTAAGCCACCTGCCCCCCTTTCCTGTCCAGGCCTCTTGAATCCAATGGCACACACTGTGAAACAGCTGCTTAGATTTAATGTTGGAGTGAGTAGCCGAGAGTTATCTGGCCTTTCCAGGGATTAAGCCTTGTAATTGTGGCCTCATTATCACTGGACTATAACCCACCGAGCTCCCTGGCCCCACACCCATAATGTGTTACAGCTCTCTTTAAAATTAGATGACCGTGAATACTCTGAGAAAAGTCATGCCCTAGCTAAAGAACAGAAAATTCCCTGTTCTGATTTATAATCTTAGTAATTAAAGACTATACCATCTGGCCCCAGCTACATTCTGTGTACTTAGAGCAGTACTGAGATAACATGATTTTTACATAATTTTCTTTTTTAAATTTAGGGATGCATTTTTTAGAAGTAAATTACACAAAGGAAAACGCCAGAACTCTGTCTTTGGAAAAGTTATTGCATGTGATGGTAACATCATTCCTGAGCCCCAAAGAACACATCTCTCAACAAAACAAGTAACTATATGGTAGTATCAAACTATATATATACAGATATATATAGATATGTAATCTGTTTTTATGTCAGGTGCGTTAGTATAGTGAGACAATATCTAGATAGGAGCCTACAAGTAGTAAATTTTTTAATATTCAGCAAAAGATAAAGTCTATTTCTAAAAACTAACAGCAGTTCATTTTCAGCCACATGATCAATCTTAATTGAGTCGGCAAACAGAACAACAACTTGTGTGTGGTTATACCAAAGGAATAAAACATACCATGTCCTGGTACAAACTAAATGGCTTGTGGACAAAGTGAGTAGAAAATTAAAGGCAAGATAAACATTTTGGGGAGGCGACTTAGCATAACAGGTACGAACATGAGCTTTGGGAAGTACCACACTTGCACTTAGCACTGAGGTAAAAATGCTAAAGATCTATAGCAAAACATGAAATGGTGATTAAGAGCATGGGCTGTGGAGAGAAAGTAATGCATTTTTAAGCTCAGCTGCTGATTGTGCAACCTTAGGCAACCTACTTAACATTTCTTTGTTTCAATGTCCTCATTTGCAAAGTGAGGAAAATCTAATTTATCTCATAGAGTTGTACAGGGTGGGCATTAAGTGAGATCATTAGAGAGCTGCAGAGAGTATGGCTCAATAAGTGAAATAGCCTTTTTATAGCAGCAGCAGCAATAGGAATACATGTAAAAAAATAACCATTCTATATGGGGTTTAATCCTTGACTATGACCTCATTAGCACCAGATTTATATTTGTAAAACCTTAATGGGAATTTTGCCTATCTTTCTGGCTCCCTCATTCTTATTCCTACCAGATTCTTCTTGGACTTCATTGAGCCTTTAGACCTCTTGCCCTTTTTGTTTTCTCCCAGTATATGAGCTTCTTCCTAGGCTCACTTCTTCGCCCTTCTTTTCCTCTAATCCATTTCCATGCTGAAATCAAAGTGACTTATCTAAATTATTAGTCCTACCATGTTGCTGCTTTTACAACTACTCATGATCATGGCTTGACATTGGCACTTGGTGGGAAACATCAAAACCTGGTCAAGATTCCTGATAATGAAACTGACCTGCTTTATGAGGAAAAGGGAGAATTGTGAATTGTTTCTTTCTGGACCCTTCAGGCTAGATGCCAGTGTTTCCATTTGAGTAGTAAGCGCTTGGCCATGTCAGGGAGAGACTGTTGACAAAGCATCTAATGTGATGCCAAGAACCCAGATGTACTTATCGCATTTTAATTGATGATGGGTCCCAATGGTTGAGAAATCTGTTGGTTTAGTATTCTTTAATCATAGTATAGTTAACTGAAAGATCTCTAACTTCAAGTTAGGAGACCTTTGTTACTTACTTGCTATGTTATCATGGGCCTATCCTTCCTGCTTTCTGGGCTTCAGATTTCTCATTTGTAATGAGGAAATTAAACTGGATGTTCTCTATTTTCCTTTGAGTCCTGATAATGCATGATTACTTTGTACTATCTGAGGGATTGAGATTTGGAATAAAAACAATACCTATCATAAAAGCATGTTCTTCCTACAGGAATCTGGCTTTAATATAACTGGAATGGAGTGATAATAGGGATCAATGTAATTAAATGTTTAGCATAAAAATCAAATTGACAGTGTTGCCCATTTTAGCACACCAGACCCAATACACTGGAGAATTAGGAATTTTAACCCCTATCTTTGTTAGTTTGAGTTTTGGCATCTTTACATCCTATAGTGCTGCGTGACACTGACTTTTTTTTTTTTAATTATACTTTAAGTTCTGGGATACGTGTGCAGAACGTGCAGGTTTGTTACATAGGTATACACATGCCATGGTGGTTTGCTGCACCCATCAACCCGTCATCTACATTAGGTATTTGTCCTAATGCTATCCCTCCCCTGGCACCCCACCCCCCAACAGGCCCCGGTGTGTGATGTTCCCCTTCCTGTGTCCATGTGTTCTCATTGTTCAACTCCCACTTATGAGTGAGAATATACGTTGTTTGGTTTTCTGTTCCTGTGTTACTTTGCTGAGAACGATGGTTTCCAGCTTCATCCATGTCCCTGCAAAGGACATTAACTCATCCTTTTTATGGCTGCATAGTACTCCATGGTATATATGTGTCACATTTTCTTAATCCAGTCTATCATTGATGGGCATTTGGGTTGGTTCCAAGACTTTGCTATTGTGAATAGTGCTGCAATAAACGTACATGTGCACGTGTCTTTATAGTAAAAAATGATTTATAACCCTTTGGGTATATGCCCAGCAATGGGATTGCTGGGTCAAATGATATTTCTGGTTGTAGACCCTTGAGGAATCGCCACACTGTTTTCCACAATGGTTGAACTAACTTACACTCCCACCAATGATGTAAAAGCATTCCTATTTCTCCACATCCCCTCCAACATCTGTTGTTTCCTGGCTTTTTAATGATCACCATTCTAACTGGCGTGAGATGGTATCTCATTGTGATTTTTGATTTGCATTTCTCGACCAGTGATGATGAGCTTTTTTTAGTATGTTTGTTGACCGCATAAATGTCTTCTTTTGAGAAGTGTCTGTTCATATCCTTTGCTCACTTTTTGATGGGATTGTTTTTTTTCTTGTAAATTTTGTTTAAGTTCCTTGTAGATTCTGGATATTAGCCCTTTGTCACATGGATCGATTGCAAAAATTTTCTTCCATTCTGTAGGTTGCTTGTTGACTCTGATGATAGTTTATTTTGCTGTGCAGAAGCTCTTTAGTTTAATTAGATTCTATTTGTCAATTTTGGCTTTTGCTTCCATTGCTTTTGGTGTTTTAATCATGAAGTCTTTGCTCGTGTCTATCTCCTGAATGGTATTGCCTAGGTTTTCTTCTAGGGTTTTTTATGGTTTTAGGTTTTATGTTTAAGTCTTTAATCCATCTTGAGTTAATTTTTATATAAGGTGTAAGGAAGGGGTTCAGTTTCAGTTTTCTGCATATGGATAGCCAGTTTTCCCAATACCATTTATTAAATAGGGAATCCTTTCCCCATTGCTGTTGTAGATGTGTGGCATTACTTCTGAGGCCTCTGTTCTATTCCATTGGTCTATGTATCTGTTTTGGTACCAGTACCATGGTGTTTTGGTTACTGTAGCCTTGTAGTATAGTTTGAAGTCAGGTAGGATGATGCCTCCAGGTTTGTTCTTTTTGCTTAGGATTGTCTTGGCTATATAAAATTTCAGGCCAATACCAATGATGAATATTGGTGCAAAAATCCCCAATAAAATACTGGCAAACTGAATCCAGCAGCACATCAAAAAGCTTATCCACCACAATCAAGTTGGCTTCATCCCTGGGATGCAAGGCTGGTTCAACATGCAAAAATCAATAAACGTAATCCATCCCTTAAACAGAACCAATGAGAAAAACCTGATTATCTCAATACATGCAGAAAAGGCCTTCAGTAAAATTCAACACCCCTTCATCCTAAAAACTCTCAATAAACTAGGTATTGATGGAACATATCTCAAAATATTAAGAGCTATTTATGACGAACCCACAGCCAATATCATACGGAATGGGCAAAAGCTGGAAGCATTCCCTTTGAAAACCAGCATAAGACAAGGTTGCCCTCTCTCACCACTCCTATTCAACATAGTGTTGGAAGTTCTGGCCAGGGCAATCAGGAAACAGAAAGAAATAAAGGGTGTTCAAATAGGAAGAGAGGAAGTCAAATTGTCTCTGTTTGCAGATGACATGATTATATATTTAGAAAACCCCACCTTCTCAGCCCAAAGTCTCCTTAAGCTGATAAGCAACTTCAGCAAATTCTCAGGATACAAAATCAATGTGCAAAAATCACAAGCATTCCTATACACCAATAATAGAGAGCCAAATCATGACTGAACTCCTATTTACAATTGCTACAAAAAGAATAAAATACCTAGGAATGCAACTTACAAGGGATGTGAATGACCTCTTCAAGGAGAACTACAAACCACTCCTTAAGAAAACAAGAGAGGACACAAACAAATGGAAAAACATTCAATGCTCATGAATAGGAAGAATCAATATCGTGAAAATGCCCATACTGCCCAAAGTAATTAATAGATTCAATGCTATCCCCATCAAGCTACCATTGACTTTCTTCACAGAATTAGAAAAACTACTTTATATTTCATATGGAACCAAAAAAAGACACCAACTTTTAAAAATTAAAGTGAATTAAGGTTTTATTTTGTAAATATATGCATGGAGATATTTTGATATACCCCAGGCCGTTGCAAAGCTCATCTTTGGGAATCAGCACAACATGGTTGGCATGAAGATTGTTTCTTTGGGAGTATACACTACTGTGCTTCAGTTATTACAAGGAGAGTGCTTCCCAACTTCACCAAGATCCCTTCAATTATTTGTCTTTGTAAACCCTGGGTTATAAATAATTTTGATGATTGAACTGTATTTATTAATAGTTTATTTATTGTACTTTATTAAGCAAAAAATACATATAACTGCTAATTAAAGCTTTTAATCATCATGTGATATCCAACATAATTACAAGTTGATATAATTCTAGCTAAAAGGAAGTATATGTGATATTTGAATTAGCTGTTCTCAGGTAATTGTCAATTTTTTTGTTATGAATTTTGAAACATCAAATATCTTGAAAACTCCTAGATACTTACAGAGCTTCCTTATGATCCACACACTAGAATTTGAGAATGTAATGAATATGTTAGGAAATAATCAACCAAATAATAATTATCATTATTGCTAATATTTATTGGGAAATCACTGTATGCCAGAACTATATACATTTAATCCTCCTTTAATCCTAAATCACAAAGAAACTAAATTACTTACCCAGAGTCTGACAACTAGGAACTAGTAGGACTTGAACAGGGGAGGTTTGAATGAATGGGAGTGAGGACTACTGTTCTCAACCCAGCAGTGAGCAATGAGAGAGCTTTAATAGATGAATCTTGAAGGAAGTTGAGATCTCTTGAAGGAGAGATTCATATTTATACCCGTTGAATTTTAAATTGTTAGAATATGGAAAAGCATCAGAACTGGGGTGCAGAAATATGTTGGGGGTGCTAAGACAGAGCTGGGGAAAAGGTGGTAAATTTTAATTTGCAGGTTAGTACCTGAATTTGTGCATTCGAGTTGAAGGTTGTGCAAAGGCTAGAAGTTGCACAAACCAATAACTTATTGGTCAGAGCAGGGAGTTCCAACCACCTAACAACATGTTTGGTTTGGGGGGATTGGTAAGTGTGGTAGGAGAGGATATTACCATTTTATGACAAGAGAACCAGGGTACAGGGTAGGGAAATGCATATATATATATATATATATATATATATATATATATACACACACACATTACACAATTGCATATATGGAGTAAGCAGGGAGGGGAGGTGAGGAGAAAGGCTCATTTTTAGTTAGCAGCTGGTGCTCTAGAGTTTCAGGATATTTAAACCTCTGTGGATTAGTAATTTGTCACAATTTTATACCACTGGATGCCATAAATCCCAGGATATTGAGATTCCAGGGTTAGAACTCTAGCAATTTTAATACAATGAAATGCTGAGGGTGCTGGAGGACAAAAAAAAACAAAACCCACAAATTTGAAAGGTAAAGCTCTGAAAATGTTAAACATGAATCCCCACTTGCACTCCAAGTCAATCACAATTTTAGCCCTCAGGACAGTGGGAATGGGCTTGGGGGTTAGGGAGACAGAGGTTGAATAACAGAAAGGGCACCTGGGCAGGTATTTTGGGCCTCCCTCCCTAGCTTTAACTGGGGCAACTCCCAATTTATTTGTTTAATATATTGAGGGTTTCTTCATACAGTTTCATTTCATAAAGGCGTTCCAACTTTCAAAGAAAAGGGTAAAACCACTTCCCTAGGGGGGAAGAAAGGATGTGGAACCTCTAAAACGTGTTCCAATAGTTTACCTCAGCCTCTGTCCTTTTGGAAATAGGGGCAGATGTTAGCAAGGATGCTTTGGCTGGGAGATTGGGATGGGCCAACTAATAGTTCGGTGTACCAGTCATCCCCTACTGTGAAACCAATAACAACAGCGGCAACAACAAATGATGATAATAGCAGTTACCATATAGACATCAACTCTGATCTGGCACAGGGCTAAATGCTTACATAGATTGTGCCATGCACAATCTCTACATGTAATTCTCTACAGCCCTGTGAAATAGGAACTATTATCTCATTTTGCAGATACTCTCACTCTTTTGCATCTAAAGGAATTGTGCATGCGGCCTAAATACATGTGAATAAACCAGTCACTTTTATTTATTTATTTTTAAATTTTATTTTAGATTTAGGGAGTACATGTGCAGGTATGTTACCTGGGTATATTGCATAATGCTGAGGTTTGGGGTACGAATTATCCCATCACCCAGAAGTCAGCATAGTACTCAACAGTTAGTTTTTCAACCCTTACCCTCCTCCCTCCTTCCTCACTCTAGTAGTCCCCAGTGTCTATTGTTGCCAGCTTATGTTCATGCGTACCCAATGTTTAGCTCCAGCTTAGAAGTGAGAACATGTTGTATTTGGTTTTCTATTCCTGCATTAGATCCCTTAGAATAATGGCCTCCAGCTCCATCTATGTTACTGCAAAGGACATGATCTCATTCTTTTTATGGTTGCATAATATTCCATGGTGTACATGTACCACATTTTTCTTTATCCAATCCAGCATTCATGGGCCCATAGGTTTGTTCCATGTCTTTGCTATCATGAATAGTGCTGCAATGAACATACAAGTGCATGTGTCTTTTTGATAAAGTGATTTATTTTCTTTTGGATACATACCCAGTAATAAGATTGCTGGGTCAAATGGTAGTTCCGTTTTAAGTTCTTTGAGAACTCTCCAAACTGCTTTCCACAGCGGAAGACCTAATTTACATTCCCTCCAGCAGGGTATAAGTGTTCTCTTTTCTTGGCAGCCTTGCCAACATCTGTTGTTTTTTGACTCTTTAATAATTGCCATTCTGACTGGTGAGAGATGGTGTCTCTTTGTGGTTTTGATTTGCATTTCTGTGATGATTATTGATGTGGAGCATTTTTTTCGTATGTTTGCTAGGTGTCTGTATGTCAAAAGGCATTTTTAAATCATATTTTGCAATTAGATTTAAGTAGTTTCTCAGGACTTATTGCGGCTGAAATATACACCAAGTCGAGGTGATCTATTCCTTTGAACTCAAATAAGTTCAGAAGGACAAATCACACACCAGGCTCTGAAGTCAGGAATGTTTGTTCGCTTATTCCAAGAGCAAAGTGCTTTATTTAGATTTAAGTAGAAGAAAGGTTTTCTTCACAGAAAGGAAAAGTCATATTGGCATTGCATGTTTGCTTAAAAGATTTTTATTAATTTGTTCATTCAACAAATATTTATTGGGAACTAACTGTGAGCTCTGAGCCCAGAATCTCACACTTACAGAAGTGAGGAAATGATTTGTCTGATATAAGCCTCAAGCCTAAGAAATTTATAGAATTATCAAATCCCGGTTTAGGTGGCACCTATTGATTAAGTGTGATTTTTCAGCCCAGTTCCAATCGATATTTAGAAACACAAGCAGAGTGAGGAGGGTAGTAGAGTTGTAGATTATAAATCATAGAATTAAAGAACCTTAGAAACAAAGTAGCTCATTTCCTGTACTTTAAAAGCAAGAGAGTCAGACAGACATGGGTTGTTAACTGTGTAACCTTGGGCAGGTAACCTCTCTGAACCTCAGTTCATCATATGTAACATGGGAATAATAGCATCTGCCTTATAAAAATATGGTAAGGATTACATAAGATAAATTATCTAAAGTTCTTAGTGTAGTGTCTGACATATACAACATACTCAGTACATGTTTACTGTTATTGTGATACCTGTTTTCCATGTGAGGGGACTGAAACTCAGTGAAAGGAAGTAACTAGCGCAAAGTCACATAGCTTGATGATGTTAGGACAAATATTAGAACTCAGATCTCTACTAATAGTCAAATATGCCTTATACTACACACCGAGTTTACTCCCTGAGAGCCAGGTCATATACACTTCTTGGACCTGTGAGAAATATTTGGGCTAATACAAGGAGAAGGGAAAAGAATGACAAGGAAGTGCCTGACATAAGAAAATAATTCCTGGACTCAGAAAACAAAACAGCAAGGATGAAATAGAGAACAAGAGAAATAATTACCAGAAAGTTTACAGAGCAATGTTGGAGCATTATAACATGTAGTCAATCACAGGACTGATCTCTATTCTAACTCCTTTATTCACTAAAAGCGAAATTGACTTTTTTTCTTTTTCTTGAAGGTGTTGGTGGGAGGTGGTTTAGAATGCATTTGTGATTCATAGAAGGTTACTGTGAATGCAGCTTACTATACAATTTCTATTTGCAAAGCAAGGGAACCCCATAAATGAAGTTAGAATGGAAGCAAGAGTACTGCTAAGATATAAAGAATGATACATTATTAATTTTTTTGAGACATGGACTGGCTCATTATTAATTTTTTTGAGACACCCAGGCTGGAGTGCAGTGGCACGATCACAGCTCACTGCAACCTCGACCTCCTGGGCTCAAGTGATCCTCCCATCTCAGCCTCCTGAAAAGCAGGGACTACAGGCATGTGCCACCACACCTGGCTAATTTTTAAATTTTTCATAGAGACTGGATCTCACCGTGGTGCCCAGGCTGGTCTCAAACTCCTGGGCTCAAGCAATCCTCCCGCCTCAGCCTCCCAAAGTTTTGGGGTTACAGGTGTAAGCCACTGCACCAGGCCCAGAAATGATAGATTTTAAAAGAATATTGGGCTGGAGTGACACCTCATAGTAGAAGTTGTTGAGAAATTTAGTAAAAATAAGAAAACAATGGCTCAATAATAAAGTCATGTTGCTATTGCTTCATGTAGCTATAGTACAGTACAGCACTGAGAGAGATTGGTCTTTAGATGAAGATAGTCTTAAAAATTGGAAATATATGAAAAGAACCACTCGGTTTCTATACTAAAAGGGAAGGTTAATTTATACTTGCCTAAGCAAAAGATGATATATTCTTTCCTAAACTATTCTTCAGTTTAATGAAAGGCCTGCAATGTTGGTTATTACAAAATTCAAGAAATATTTAGGGGATTCCAGGAGTTTCCTAAAAGAAGCAAGGCCATTTTGCTCAATTTATTACTGCATAGTGCATGACACTCCGACTAGTGCCAGAAAGTCTGACTGGAGTTCCTAGTCCACCACAAGGGATACATTGTGATTGTTTCAGGTGCATATGCTGTATAAAAAGATTGCTCCAATACTGTACACTTAAAAATTTGTTAAGAGGGTAGATCGCCTGTGCTTTTTTTAATCACAATAATAATTTTTTTAAGGTTGTTCCTTTTCTTACCTCATAATTTTGAGTTTGCTAATTTTCCTCCCCTCAAAATAATTACATTTTATTTCAAGTAAAATATATTGGTAACAGCTTGATTGCTTATTCTTTTGATAATTTTCACCTTCACAGGGCATCAGGTACTGTTTATACAGCACTAGACATTGCAACAGGACAAGAGGTAAGTGCTAACGTTCAATCCTGATTTTTATTTTCTTTTATTCATATTTAACAGTTATCTTCTTCGATGGCAACTTCGCCTAAAAAAAAAATGGGTAGCACTGGGTTGACATAGGTGTTTACTTCCTTGGTGCCCAAAGCCTCTGAAGTGAGTAGTTTACCCATGATTAACCAAAAAATAAAAAAAAAAGTGGGGGGCATGTGTTTGTGGCACAGGGAAAGAGCTTAGTAAATAAAGAATGTGTATGTTTCACTCTATGTCCCCCAAAATATGAATATTCATGTTTATTATAATGATTGTAATTCATTCTTGTATTTTAATTGCCATTCAGGTGGCCATAAAGCAGATGAACCTTCAACAGCAACCCAAGAAGGAATTAATTATTAATGAAATTCTGGTCATGAGGGAAAATAAGAACCCTAATATTGTTAATTATTTAGATAGGTAAGTGTTTTGTCTTATTATGTACTTATATTCTTTGTGGGATGTCATTTTTTCTTGGCAAATTACTTTATTTGGGATTCGTTCATTTAACATTCTGCAAATATTTCTCAAATGCTACAGTGTAGTAGAGTATTAGATCTATTGCTAAACTTGCACTCACTTAGCTTTGTCCACATATCAGACACTTGAAGAAACATTTTATGGTCTTGGTTGTAAATTTCATTTTGAGAATCATAGCTCCATTTTGGCAGAAAATAGACCATTGCATATAGGAGGGAGTAGTGGTTTAAACATTACATCAAGTGTTTGTCTGGAGCCAGTACAATTTCTGGGAGTCTAAGTGAAGAAGGCTGACTACAATGGCTTTAATGGGTGCTTTGTGATGAACTAACAGTGAGGTCTAGGGAATTCAGACTTTAATCTCAAACCTTTTTCCTAAACCTGGTAATTAATGTCTCTTTATCAGTGGTATTAACAGTGTGTTATAAATAGGTATTTAAAGGCAGCACTAACTCTTCACTTGTGGTTAACATCTGTCTCATTCAATTTCAAAAAGAGTTTGTTTAGTACCACTGTGCGGTGTTCTCTGGAGGGGATACAAAGAAACTAAATCTAGGTCTTCAAACTCAATAAGCTTAAGATACTGTTTTCTGCTTTTTGGGCCAGGTAGACCAATGTTACAGAAGAAGGAAAAACTGGGAGGAAAAAAGAGGGTTAAATTTTACAGTCCTTTTTTTTTTTTTTTTTTTTTTTTTACAGAGTCTTGCTCTGTCGCGCAGGCTAGAGTGCAGTGGCGTGATCTCAGCTCACTGCAACCTCTGCCTCCTACGTTCAAGCAATTCTCCTGCCTCAGCCTCCCAAGGAGCTGGGATTACAGGCGTGTGTCACCACGCCCAGCTAATTTTTCGTATTTTAGTAGAGACGGGGTTTCGCCATGTTGGCCAGGCTGGTCTCAAACTCCTGGCCTCAGGTGATTCACCCACCTTGGCCTCCCAAAGTGCTGGGATTACAGGCGTGAGCCACTCCACCCGGCCGCAAATTTTACAGTCTTGATCAGTGTCTCCTAAAGTGTAACTTAGGAACCACCTGCAACAGAGTAACCTAAAGTCATTCTGTGTTTGTAATTTTGCAAAACAAAAAACAAAAAACAAAAAACAAAAACAAAAAAAAACCAAAAAAAATGCATTTGCACTTATAAAAAATTCAGAATTCTAGGCTGCTTTCCATAAATAATAAGATGAGGACTGTGAATTTTTGTTTTTAACAAGCTTTCCAGATGAATTTTATGGACACCACAGTTTGAGCACCACTGGATAGAAAATCTTGCTTCACATTGATATGGGTCTTAGGGCAGGGTGGGAACATTGGGTTCATTCCATTTCCTATAATTCATCTTTCTTGATAAGCAAGGTTTCAGAGAGACCTGATTGTACTGCTAAAGTGCCGTCAGATGGTGTCAGGTGATTTGAATAACCTCATGCTCTCTTTGCCTGAATTATAGGGCTCTGGTGACCCTTGGCTCCATATTATGATTACTTGGGGTATGTCCCTCAATACCTTCTCAAAGGTAACGGGCATAGCACAACTCAGAGTTGACTTCTATCAGAACTGAGGCCTGGGAATATCAGAGTCCCCAGGTTTTTTAGCGTCATAAGGCAGTCTTTTCTTTTCTTGTTATAGCTACTTGGTGGGTGATGAACTATGGGTAGTCATGGAATACTTGGCTGGTGGCTCTCTGACTGATGTGGTCACGGAGACCTGTATGGATGAAGGACAGATAGCAGCTGTCTGCAGAGAGGTAAGCAAATAGAGCATTTCTAGCTGAGAAGACCACCGAAATTGGCAGTTCTTCATTTCTGATTATTCAGAATGTTTGTATCATCAAAGTAACAATAGTAGAACTTTTCCACTGAAAACAATTGGAGAGGCCAACTTCAATTTAAATTCTGTCCTAATAGCACTCCCCAGCATCACCCTCCTGAGCCTCTTGTTTATTTTAGCTGCCTTTTGTGAATCTTTTAGTTCCATTATGCCATTTGTGAGGTGCCGTATCTAAACCCACATGCTGTAGTTTCCGTGAACATGGGAAACAGTGATATTGGCATAGCACTTCTTTCTAATTTGGGGAAGTTTTTACATGATACTTATTTTATCCTGCATGTGTAATATGAGCCATGTAAAATAAATTATATTTTCATCATTTTTAGAAGGCAATTTAAACAAGGTCCTCCCTCAGGCCAGAAAGCAGTTGCTTTCACAGTACAATCTGAACTTCCCTTACAGCCCCCAAGTGGGCCTGACGGTCTGTCTCTTTTCCAGTGAGTGTCATACCCCTAAGGGGTTTCAAACTAAATTAAAGAGATGTTATTATATTTATTTTGTTGAATATTAAAAAACACACACACTTTTTTACTGGAGTCTCATCTTAGGCATTATAATCTATCCCATTTATTGTGGTGAGGTTTTCTATCAACAAAAGTAGGAACTCTGACTCACTGAAACTTGAAAACCAATGATAGAAAAACAAAACTAAGTGATACCAGCTAATCTCTGCTTGTTTTTTTTATAAGTTGTTCACTTAAATTTCCTCCTTCCTTGCTCTCCTCTCATTATCATTTTCCCCACCCCACATATCCACCAAACATATATGTTTTCTATTCATTCAATACATTAAACTTACTACCCTGAGCCTGTGGTTTCCTTCTTCCAGCATTACACTGCAAAGGCATTTCCAAACAAGTGCCTATAGTTACTTCATAGCCTAGGAGTGGTTCCCAAACCTGGATACCCATTAGAAATAGTTTGGGGCACTTGTTTTAAATGCAGATTCCTGGGTTTCATGCCAGAACTTCTGAATCAAATCATGCCATGTACAATGAAGCTTACCACAGCTATAGAAGATCAAGCTGAATCCTCCAAATAACTGGGCCAAAGTATATTAATTGGTTAATTTGACTGTATTATTGATTGGTGCTATTTATCACATTATCATTCTTAATGTCCTAGTCTGATGTGTCAGCCATCATACTTAGCATGTATAATGCTAAGTGGCATCATTGATGTAAATGGTAACGTGACTTTAAAGTGGTGTTGTTAAAGCATTCAGTAATCGATTTCACTTGACAATATAAAGTTATATCCCTGCCCAAAATTTATCTAGAAATAAAACTTAGTATTAAAAATTATTTGTGATATAATTAGAACTTTTTTTTCTGATTTAATAGTGCCTGCAAGCTTTGGATTTCCTGCACTCAAACCAGGTGATCCATAGAGATATAAAGAGTGACAATATTCTTCTCGGGATGGATGGCTCTGTTAAATTGAGTAGGTATTTTGGTTCAAGTGGTATTAGAGTATCAGGGAATTTCTGTTCTTTCATTGTATATCTTAAGAAGATAATGGTTACTGAAAGTGATTTATTTGAAAGAAGTTACAGCCCAGTTTGAAGTAAAGAATTTTTCTAACACTGTGTTCCTGAATATTGTGACCACATTTTTTGGATTTAATATTTCAGAATTTCTAGTGACTTGTGGAATGAATAAATGACAAATACCTAATTAGGAAACTGAAAAATTCTGTAAGTTTGAGAAAACAGTGATGAGAGGGAATTAGATTGAAGTCTAGTAAAAATGACATCACGTTAGTCAATTATTTCAGACCTTCTTAAAATCAGGACCAGCTGAGACATCAGTTAACAAAAAGGTATGAGCTAGGCAGTTGTGGAAACTCAGTGTGTAGCAAAGGAAGGTACAGCCATATCTGAAAGTGATATATTGTAAAAGGAAAATAATTTGGGCTTATTTTAACTGGCTTTTCTTCTCTGCAGCTGACTTTGGGTTCTGTGCCCAGATCACTCCTGAGCAAAGTAAACGAAGCACTATGGTGGGAACCCCATATTGGATGGCACCTGAGGTGGTGACTCGAAAAGCTTATGGTCCGAAAGTTGATATCTGGTCTCTTGGAATTATGGCAATTGAAATGGTGGAAGGTGAACCCCCTTACCTTAATGAAAATCCACTCAGGGTAAGTCAGAAGAGAAGTCAGGTACTTTATTCCCAGGAAAGAGGAAAGGCCAAATATCATTTCTGGCTTCCACCAAAAGTGACCAGAATGGGCTCTTTTCTGAGACCAGTAACATAGAAGCACCAAGTTATAATTTTCAAATTTACTGTAAGCTTTTTAAAGTTTATCTTACAATGTCTCAACAGTTTTCCTTGTCTTTTTCTTTCTTTCTTTTTTTTTTTTTTTTTGGAGAAAGAGTAACTACCCTTTTTTCTCTTTTTCTCATTTAATTCTTTTTTCCTTCCAACTTTCATTTTAGGTGCAGGGGGTACATACGCAGGTTTATTATATAGGTAAATTCCATGCTGTTGGGGTTGGTGTACAGATTATTTCATCTCCCAGGTAATGAATGTAGTACCCAATAGGTAGTTTTTAGGTCCTCAGACTCCTCCCACCCTCCACTCTCAAGTAGGCCCCAGTGTCAATTGTCCCCTTCTTTGAGTCTGTGTGTACTCAATGTTTAGCTCCCACTTACGAGTGAACATGCAACATTTGGTTTTCTGTTTCTACATTAATTTGCTTAGAATAATGGCCTCCAGCTGCATCCATGTTGCTGTAAAGGACATGATTTCATTCTTTTTTATGTCTACATAATATTCTATGGTGTATATGTTCCACATTTTTGTTATCCAATCCACTGTTGATGGACATCTAAATTAACTCCATGTCTTTGCTACTGTGAATAGTGCTGTGATGAACATACACGTGTGTATGTCTTTATTGAAGGACAATTTATATTCCTTTGATTATATATCCAGTAATGGTATTGCTGAGTTGAATGATTTATATTCCTTTGGGTATATACCCAGTAATGGGATTGCTGAGTTAAATGATTTATATTCCTTTGGGTATATACTCAGTAATGGGATTGCTGAATTGAATGATAACTCTAAGTTCTTTGAGAAATCTCCAAACTGCTTTTTACAGTGGCTGAACTAATTTACATTCCCTCCAGCAGTCTATAAGCATTCCCTTTTCTCCTGAACCTCGCCAGCATCTGTTATTTTTTGACTTTTTTTTTTGAGACAGAGTCTTGCTCTGTTGCCCAGGCTGGAGTGCAATGGCGTGATCATGATCTTGGCTCACTGCAACCTCTGCCCGCTAGGTTCAGGTGATTAGTGCCTCAGCCTCCCAAGTAGATGGGATTACAGGCATGCACCACCATGCCTGGTTAATTTTTTATATTTTTGGTAAAGAAGGGCTTCACCATGTTGGCCAGGCTGGCCTCAAACTCCTGGCCTCAAGTGATTGACTTGCCTTGGCCTCCCAAAGTGCTTGGATTACAGGCATGAGCCACCAAACCTAGCCCCCTTTTGACTTTTTAATAATAACCATTCTAACTGGTGTAAGATGGTATTCATTGTGGTTTTGATTTGCATTACTCTAATGATTAATGATGTGGAGCATTTTTTCATATGCTTCTTGGGCACATGTATGTCTTCTTTTCAGAAGTGTCTGTTCACGTCTTTTGTCCATTTTTTAATGGGGTTGTTTGATTTTTGCTTATTAATTAAGTTCCTTATAGAGGCTGGATATTAGATCTTTGTCAGATGCATAGTTTGCAAATATTTTCTCCCTTTCTGCAGGTTGTCTGCTTACACTATTGATAGTTTCTTTTGCTGTGCAGAAGCTCTTCAGTTAAATGAAGTTCCATGTATCAATTTTTGTTTTTGTTGAAATTGCTTTTGGAGTCTTCATCATGAAATCTTTGCCAGGGCCCATGTCCAGAATGGTATTTCCTAGATTTTCTTCTAGGGTTTTTATAGCTTTAGGTTTTACATTTAAGTATGTAATCCATCTTGAGTTGATTTTTGCATATGATGAAAGGAAAGGATCCAATTTCAATCTTCTGCATATGGCTAGCCAGTTATCCCAGCACCATTTATTGAATAGGTAGTCCTTTCCCCACTGTTTATTATTGTTGACTTTGTCAAAAATCAGGTGGTTGTGGGTGTGTGACTTTATTTCCAGGTTCTCTCACCTGTCCTATTCATCTGTCTATTTTTTTTTTACCAGTACCATGCTGTTTTGGTTACTGTAGGCTTGTAGTATAGTTTAAAGCCAGGTAATATGATGCCTCCATCTTTGTTGTTTTTGCTTGGGATTGCTTTGTCTATTGGGGCTTTTTTGGTTCCCAGTGAATTTTAGAATAGTTTATTCTAATTCTGTTAAAAGTGTCATTGGTATTTTGATATGAACAGTATTGAATCTGCACATTACTTTGGGCAGTATGGCCATGTTGAAAATATTGATTCTTCCTATCCAAGAGCATGGAAAGTTTTTCCATTTGTTTTTGTCATCTCCAGTTTCTTTCATCAGTGTTTTGTAATTCTTGTTGTAGAGATCTTTCACCTTCCTGGTTAGCTGTATTCCTAGGTATTTTATTTTTTAGGGCTGTTGTGAATGGGATTGTGCTATTGATTTGGCTCTTAACTGGACATCGTTGGTGTATAGAAATGCTACTAAGTTTTTTAGCATTGATTTTGTATCCTGAAACTTTGCTGAAGTTGTTTGTTAGATTTAGAAGGCTTTGGGCAGAGACTATGGGTTTTCTAGGTATAGAATCATATCATCTGGGAAGAGAGATAGTTTGATTTCTTCTCTTCCTATTTGGATGCCTTTTATTTCTTTCTCTTGCCTGATTACTCTGGCTAGGACTTCTAACATTTTTCTAACATGCTTTGATTGTATTTTTAATGACAAGGGTCTTTAAGATTCCGTAGTATAGCTTTCTAATGTAAAATACATGTAGCTTTTTTTTTTAAGTGAGATGTGGGGAGAAAGTACTTTTATTACATGACATGGTTAAATGATCAATCTAAAAAACACTTGCTTTATAATTACTTTAACAAAGTAAATAAATGCATTTCCAGAACAGCTGTAATTTTTAAATTGGATTTTCCTTCATTATCAGTAATGATTTATTGATTAACAACAGCTTGGTGGGTATTGAGTGGAACACAGAGATAGACATAGTGCCAACCTGGTGAAATCAGAAACTTAATTAGATTGTCAAGTAGAAAATGATTGGAAACAGTTTCCGTTTGGTAACTCACTTTGCTACCACAAAATCAGAGATTTGATCTTCACGTGATCTTGTTATCCCTGCAAAGAGAAAAACTTCATTTCACAACCTAATCCTATCATCTTATTTCGGAGATGTGCTGTTGATCATGAGGAGGAAAGGAAAGAGGTATGAAAGAAATGCTTACTCAGTGCAGAAGTAAGCCATAGGTATTTTGTTGTGTATAGCCCAACAGTGAGCTATTAATAGAAGCTGTGTTTTGTGTCTATAACAGGCATCACATTGTTTAAAAAAGAAAATATGCACAGATTCAAATTCTACTCTCAAAGTTCAAGCACAGTGCTAGTATCATAGGCATCTTGTATACTGCCTGCATCATTACCACTAGGAGTCTAAAATTGAATTGTACCCTTGGTATGCCAAAAAAAAAACATTGTTCTTAGTAAATGGTTAAGTGTTTTCATATAAAGCTTGCAAAATCCATGTTCAAACCAAATATATGTGGCTTTCTATGCATGTAAAGAGACCTATAAACTAACTGTCTAGTTGTTTTGCAGTTAAACATTTTGTATTTGGGAACTGCATTCCCTGTATATGGAGAGGAGGACAGCTTCCTCCTGGCTCTCTCCTAACTCCTCTCTGGTACTTGGCCTCTCGTTTTATTCCCTGTGCTGATTAGAAAACAACAGATATGAGGGAATGCCCTAATGAATGCTATAGGCTATTTCTCTGATCTCATGCAACAATCTGGAAATGAGATGTGCACATTGATTAGCTGCCTTCAGGGCTGAATGGAAAAGAAGGGGCATTTTCCCACCGTTTGTGGGTTAGCCCTCCATGGATTTAATCAAGTCCACCCCTGGCCTATGGTCCAACGCATCAGGATAATTACATGGCCTTTTCCTTATTGTTTAACCACCTTCACCCATTAAGAAATCGCAGTGAAAGAACACATCGGACCTCTTGTTTCTATGGATTTCCTCCCCTAAGTCTTTGGAGTTTGGAGACACTAAATGGATGATGGCTATTTTGCTTTCTGCCTTCTAATGAGTAATTTACAGCCTGCAAATTTTAAGGATTAAACAAATGGCTCTGTAAAACAACTAGTCTCAGTAATGGATTTATTACCTTCTTCAATTCCCCAATTACAATTGATCTCTCTTTAGCTAGGCTGCTAATTATTAGAAAAAGGAAACAAGTTTTAATCTTTATAGGCATCTTCTAGCCTAGGATTAGAACTCACAATTAACAGCTTGTATCTTAGATGCCACCGCCTGATATCTAAACAAGTACTTGCAGATTAACAAACCACAAGGTTCAGGAAGCCTACATTAAGTCTGCAACAAAAAGTCCTGTGAGAAAGACCACCCTGTTGAATTCCACTGATAAGGATTTACTCTAACTTTGCTCATTACTCTCTGTATGTGTGATCAACCTTCAATTAATCAATCAACAAGCCCATATAGAGCTAGCCCTATTCTAATTTTGTCTCTTCTAGGCATCAGGAGTACTTTTTTGGTTTCGATTTCAAATATGTTTTCCTAATGTTCTCTTGAAGGAAACACAATGTCTCAGGCTATATGCCCTTATTTGGAATCTTTAAAATGTAGTCGCTGAAACCATGGGGAGATTGGAGAGAAAAAGGATCTAACATGAGCCTATAGGGAGCAGCGATTTCTTGGATCCTGGTGCCCAGGCCATATGTGGGGAAATAGAAAATAATCCAGAGCTTTAAGAGGAGTATAAAAGAGTGCCAGATTAGTCTTCTTTAATATCCTTCCAACACTACAACCCATCCACTATTGTGTGCTTTGAGGTGGAAAGAGGTAGAAGGAAGGAAGTGAAATAAGTGTAAGAAAGACAGAGTAGTAGAGTACAGGGTAGCATGTTGATGTGAAAAATTTTGGTCCTGTAGTCAGGCAGATCTGGGTGTGTCCTGGCTCTACAACCTGCAAGCTCTGTGACCTTCTGCAAGTTACTTAAAACCTTTCTAAGCCTGCTTCCTATCTGTAAAATGAGAACTATGTCTATCTTACAGAGTTAGCATGAAAACTAAATGAATAATATATGTAAATCACCTAGCACAGTGTCCAGTTCACTGTAGGAAAAAAATATATATGTATATATTTATATATATGAAATGTATATATGGATAGTAAAGTAGTAAGATAGGAAAAACAGAGAAAGGATGTTTAGAGGGTTTTTTTTACCCACTCATGAAGGGAGGTTGGATTCAGCACTCTCCTAAGAACATATCCTTCATGAGAGTGGCACACCCATCTACTCAAGGAATGGAGGGTTTTGCACAGTTCAGTACAATTACCATGAACAGGTAACACTGAACAGAAGAAGTTCAAGGTGAAGTCTGGGGCTATACATTTCAAGGTCATTTATGTTTCACTGTGAGTTTTTCTGTGTCTCTGTTGTATCAGTTCCAGCTGAGCAGACCCTTTATGAATATTGCCTATTAACATATTGTTAATGCAATGAATTAACTACTTTTCCCCTTAGTTAGAAAGTGGCTGAGATTTTTTAATGTAAATGTTGCTATACTAATTGACCTAATTTGTTCATAAAATGCCTTTTAAAGGTCAGAGAGTTATTAATTGTACTGATGTTATGAGGCTTGTACCCTTCCAGAGAGAGAGGACACAAGCTTCTTACTGTCCCCCACTGCCTGAAGTCTTTGTACTCAACATAATTGGCCTTGGACATGTTGTTCTGTGACCTATAGACAGTTTTAGTGCAGCCTCCAATAATTAAGTACCTTGTTCCTTCTCTTTGCCAAAGTGACTGGGGTTAAAAATCTAACTTTCCCTGTGGATATACAAATCAAATGTTACTGTTGCTGATATCATCAACTTTTTTGTTAATTGAAGACTTTAAACAACTGTTATTATAATAACCTGATGCTAAGTAAGGAGACACAATCATTTTTGTCAAACAAAACTTTGGTCTATTTTCTCAGCACCCAGAGAGTGCCCCTTTATTAACTTTGCTTTTACACGTAATGGGGCTATTCTTATCAACAGGTTTTGATGGAATTTGTTGTTTGTGAAATGTAAAAAAATGACATCCACTTGAAGTCCCTACTAGACTCTTTGAAACACCTTTTATGGTAATGTTCCAAATCTTTATCCAAGTTAAAATCGATTTTAAGTGTTCTCTTTCTACCCCTTACTTGAAACATCTGTGAAGCTGTATCGAAGATTGGATCGCTGGAAGACAGTTATTGGTATTACTGCTAAAAACAATACGTAGTATAGTATGTGAACCAAAGATCCTGTATCAGTGGATCTCCTTGGTTGCACATTGGAGTCATCTGTGGAGCTTTAAGAACCAGTGATTCTAGGCCCCCATCCTCAGGGAAAAATGGCAATCAGGAAATGTCAAATATCAATGTGGCAAGCCCTTTATAGAACACTGTCCAGCCTGGACAACAATTCGTCATCACCCCTCTTTGAACATGGTCATCCAACCAAAAAATAACACTATCATTCTACTCACATTTATCCATTTTGTCTAAAAACTTATGAGTAATACTATAAAAGCCTAATTGAAGTCCTGATGTGCTTTATGTCATTCTCTGATTTACCAGTTGAGTAGCACTATCCAAAAAGAAATGACATTAGTTCAGCATATGCCTCCATGATATGCTATTTTCTTTTGCAATTTTGCTTCTTCTGAAAATGGAGTTCATCATTAAAATGGGCTAGCTGCTGACCGAGTAGCTAGCATATATTGGTGCATAATAAACCCATCAGTCTGACTACTCATGATTAGGAGTGCATTACCTATATGGCAAGGGGGAAAGGAGGACAGAAATCTAAAATCAGACGTCTTATCTACACTAGTAGGCTTCCCACTTCCCTTTTCCTGCACTTAAAGCACTACAGAAATGTTAGTTGTTCTTATTTCTTCTTATGGGAACAGGGAAATTATAATTGGCTTATATGGCTAGAGAAGAGAGTTAAGCAGAATAAGAGAATCTCTAGTAACTGAAAAGCAACTAAAGGCTAAACTGTTTCTAAATCCCTCCAAGCACTGGGACTTTGCTGTGGATTGGAATGTCTGGGTTTGATGGCGCGTGCTCATTTGGAATTAAAGTCAGACATAAACTTCCTGAGTGCCAGAGAAGCAAGCATACTTTGCTAGCACTCAGTCAATATTGTTTTGAATGTATTTCAGGAAGAGCTGGGAGCATTCCCTTCATTTTCCATAAGCCATGATGGAACAGCAAGGTTTATTGATGGTTTGTTGACACTCCTCCTATTTTGAGGGCAAACCTATGCCTAAAAGGAGGGGGAAGTTGGGATCACTACAACTAAAATAATTACAGAAGAATAACAGGGTTCCTTTTTAATCAGAAAAAAAATATTGCCTGTCAAAAGATAGACAGCTCTTAAGAATCGTTGGTTGTTAGGAATTCAGCATAGGAAAATGGGACTTAGCCATAGGAAAGCTGCAAGTCTCATTTAGAATGTAATTCAGAAGCAGACAGCTCAAACTGGTGAATTATGACCCAGAAAACAGCCAAAGGAGAAATTGATTCCATAGCAAACTAAAATCCACCAAGAGAAAATGAGAGAAAGAAAGTTTATGCTATTATGTTATAATTTCTCAGAATCCTTATAGCATGGCTTGGGAGTAAAACAAGGATGCATATGCTGATTGCCCTAATAGGTACCATACCTATAACTAAGTAGTTAAGTCCCTCCAGATCAAAGTTAATTCTAAAGAGACAAATCATGGAGTGTGATGATCGGCATTTGCGCACTGAAATGCCCATGCACGTGTTTTATCCTATGGCTTTTGAAATCTGTGTTTTTGCCAATGAAGAATTATTTTACCAAGAAAGTTGGAGTTTTCTTAATAATTAAGATAATTTCTGACCTTTATTGTCATTTTGATTGATACCTTTTCCAACCGGGTTGCAACATCATTGTAGAAAACCCTTTGCATTCTAATAAAACAGTACTCTGAAGTGTCTTAGATAAGACGTTCTGCAGAGAAAGTTAAATCAATTAAGGCAGTGTAAGAATTGTAGCTGGGAGAGTCAGAGTTCTAACATTATCCCAATAATCAAACTGACCTTTCTGTTGTAGCTTTTTTCTTTCTTTTCTTTTGCTTTGTTTTTCTTTTCTTCTTTCCTTTGCTTTGTTTTTTTTTTTTTTGTAAAGAATTACCCTCACGCTCAGATGGCAAAGTTCATCAGCACATTTTTCTTTTTTTCTTTTTTTTTTTTTTATCTAGGAGGGGCCAATGACTGTGAGAGATCTAGACAAGGAACTTTCTAGTGTCTCTACCAACTGTTTGCATTATGCAGGTTAAAGAGTGAATTGTATTCCGATGTCTGTCAGTCAAGAAATCCATAACCTTGTGCAGGTTTCTTCTTGCTGAGCCTACATTTCCTTATTGCTTCAAAAGAGTGGAATTTCACTAGATTTTTGTTTACCAGTAGGCTCCACAATGCCCTAGAATACCATAGAGTTCCTTGAGGGTATTGAAGGAGCCAAGAGGGAGGTAACAAGGATAGGGCTCTTGGTTCCACCAGAATAGTTCCTTTTTAATTCCTTTTCTGTCTTGCGCCATCACATGAGATTTTCTTAAATAAGGCTAAAAACTCGTGAGTCCCTTACTCTGATTCTGTGTCCTTTAGCTGTACACAGCCTACAGCCTTCCCCAACTCTGCCAAAAGGGCCATGTTTTGTGTGTTGTCTCTATGAGTCTCTATGAGTACTTTCAGAGGAGTGGTATTCAGAAAGCAGCTTGGAGACATTTATCTCATCATCTCTGGAGTAAATCTGTATCCCACAGAATGGAAAAATCCTCCTTTTCCCACCAAGCAAAGACACTTGATCATGATGTGAAATATACTGTATATGAGACTTGGTAACCTCATTCTGATAATAATCTTGGGAAGAAGCCAGTGAAGAACACTGCAGTAATAAAGCTATTGCAGGGACACAAGGTTCCTCACTCTGTAGTATTATTAAAAGAATTGTATATTATTATGTACGGGCCTGTTCAGCTGATTAACTGCATATAAAAATAGAAGTTGAAATCAGTTTATGTGACTAGTAATGCATGTTTCACAGATCATATCACAGTCAGCCTGTTTTAATCCTAATATGGTAATTTGGAAAAGCCCAAAAGAATAAGAGTGCTAGTCCCTTCTTGCACTAATATTCTGAAATGAAACATGAACAAATGTATAATATTAAATATTACCTTAGGACTAGAAATTTGTTGTGTGTTAAAGAGAAAATGGGAGGTGAGGAAGTTGATAAACCAAGTATACACAGTATTTTGAGAAGTTTTGTGGGAAAAGGACCAGGAACAATGGAGCAGTCACAGAATGGGACCTAGGATCCAGGTCCCCTTGGTCTCCCAGATTGTCTAGCCCTTATCTATCTTCATTTCTCTTTGTCCTCATTCCACCAGCGATATTCTCCTCCCATTGTCTTTTGGCCCCTGTTTTTGCCCTAAAGTTTTGTTTTGCTTCCTCTGCTTCTCACAGCTTCTTGCCTCTACCTTTTGCACCATTTTGCTTTCCTTCCTTTCCTAGCTCTGTACTTACCCACATCCCTACTTCCAAATGCCCTATAGTTCCAAACCTTGGGTACTGCTTTGAGTGCCCAGGGTTGCTTCATAAGCACAAGTAGCCCCCTCTGCAATTCTTAGCAAGCATTATTAGTTCTGAGAATGAGCACACATATTGTTGGAGTTATCTGTAATTTATTTTATGGCATTGGTCAGTCCTTTGTGCTTGAAAGGAGCACATTTAAGCTAGGCTAACAGCCAGTGAGTCAGCCCTACCTAATTACCTTTTACTATCAACCTATAAGGGGATAGATCTATAATAGGTTCATTTTAAATAGCCTTTTAAGGATTAAACAACAAAACAATAACAATTGTCCCTCATAATTTAGTGACCAGTGAGAACTTCTATGTAAGACAGGTAGGAAGCTAAATTAGACCACATTGCTCATTCAGCTATCACACTGAAGTTTTGGGTTGAGTAAGCCCAAGTATGGAATACAGCGTTCATTATAATGTGATTATTTCTTTTTGTATATTTGGCCCTCATTACTCTCTTCTAAAAAAGACATGGCAGACACTTTCATGATATCCATAAACACATCAGAGGCAGCAATATACTCTGGCTTTTAAACTGTGAAATCCCAGGTCACGAGTAAACTAAGTCATAAGGTGTTAAGTCACTTGTTGGCAAATATCTCTCATAAAACACTCAAAGTTAGTTGGAGATTCTAAAACAACAAAAGAATCAGATTAGGAGTCAGTTGCAGGCAACAACCAGCTGCATATAAACCTTCAATGTAGATAGATATATACGTGTCTGTGTGTGTGTGTGTGTATATATATACACACATATATATACACACACATATATGTGTGTGTATATATACATATATACATATACATATATGTATGTGTGTATATATATATACATATACATATTTACATATATATGTGTGTATATATACATATACGTATATGTGTGTATATATACATATACGTATATGTGTGTATATATATACACATATACATATACATATACACATACACACACATACATATATATACACACACATACAGTTGAGCCTCTGATCCATGGGTGTGAAATCCATGGATTCAACCAACCACAAATCAAAAGTATTTTTAAAAATGATGGTTTCATTGTATTAAACATGTACAGACTTTTTCTTGTAGTTATTCCCAAAACAATACAGTATGACAACTACAGTCATGTGCTGCATAACAATGTTTTGGTTAATGATGGACTGAATATACAGTGGTGGTCCCATAAGATTATAATGGAGCTGAAAAATTTCTATCACCTAGTGATGTCATAATATCCTAATTCAATGCATTACTTACATGTTTGTAGTGATGATGGTATAAACAAACCTACTCCTCAAGAAGAGCCTCAGGCAGGTCCTTCAGGAAGTATTTGCAAGCAAGGTATTGTTATCCTAGGAGGTGACAGCTCCATACAAGTTATTGCCCCTAAAGTCCTTCCAGTTGGACAAGATATAGAGAGGGGACAACAGTGGTATTGATGATCCTGACGCTGTCTAGGCCTAGGCTAATGTGTTTGTTTGTTTCTTAGTTTTTGGGGAGGTTTTGTTTCGTTTTGTTTTGAGACAGAGTCTCACTTTGTTACCCAGGCTGGAGTGCAGTTGTGCCGTCTTGGCTCACTGCAACCTCCAACCCCCAGGTTCAAGCAATTCTTATGTCCCAGCCTCCCTAGTAGCTGAGATTGCAGGTGCCTTCCACCACACTCAGCTAATTTTTGTATTTGTAGTAGAGACGAGGTTTCACCATGTGGCCCAGGCTGGTCTCGAACTCCTGACCTCAGGTGATCCGCCCGCCTCGGCTCCCAAAGTGCTGGGGTTACAGGCGTGAGCCACCATGCCCAGCCTGTTTGTGTCTTAGTTTTTAACAAAAAAGTTTGAAATGAAAAAAGGAAAACATTTTTAAGATAGAAAATGTTTATAGTTTATAGGATAAGGATATTTAAAAAATATTTTTGTACAGCTGTACAATGTGTTTTAAACTGTTACAAAGGAGTCAAAAAGTTGAAAAAATAAGTTTATAAATTTAAAAACTTACAGCAAGCTAATTTATTATCGAAGAAAGACAATTTTTAAATAAATTTAGTGTAGCCTAAGTGTACAGTATTTATAAAGCCTATGGCAGTGTATAGTAATGTCCTAGGCTTTCACATTCACTCACTAGTCACTCAGTGACCCTGAGCAACTTCTAGTGCTGCAAGCTCCATTCATAGTGAGTGCCCTACACAGGTGTACCATGTTTTATCCTTTATACCATATTTTTACTGTACTTTTTCTATTTTTAGATACACAAAGACTTAAACACGCTGCACTAGTCACCTACAGTATTCAATACAGTCACATGCTGTACAGATTTATAGCCTAGGAGCAATAGGCTGTACCATATAGCCTAGGTGTGTAGTAGGCTATTCAATCTAGGTTTGTGTAAGTGCACTCTATGATGTTCACAAAACGATGAAATTGCCTAATGATGCATTTCTCAGAATGTATTCCCCATCATTAAGCAATGCATGGCTGTATTTACATGGCATTTACATTGTATTAGGTAGGTATCATAAACAATCCAGAGATGATTTAAAGTATAGGGGAGGCTGCGCATAGGTTTTATATGAGGAACTTGAGCATCCATAGATGTTGGTATCTAAAGGGGTTCCTGGAACCAATCCCCCATAGATACCGAGGAATGACGTGTGTGTGTGTGTGTACTAGACAGTGGGCAATATACAATACTGTATGAAACCCCTCTACCTCTCTGAGTGGGTACCTCCCCTTTGTTCCCCATTTCCAAACAGGTAGAGAATGATTGACCTCAAGAGGACCCATTTCTTCTGTACAGGCAGAGGTGGATCAATTAAACCAGTAGCTTATACACAGTGTGCTTCACTCCTTGAAAAGCCCTTGTCTGCCTTTTCTAGGAGCACTCCCATAACAGAGACTGGGAACAGTGAGACGTGGTATTGTGCAGTGGTCAAGAGCATGAACTCTGGATTCATACTCCCTGGATTCAAATACTAGTTGTGTGACATTGGGCAAGTTCTTCTTATCTCCACAAGCCTCAGTTTCTTCTCAATTGGAGATCAAAATAGAACTTATTATAAACAGTCTAAAATAAACTTCAGGGGTTTATATGTAAATTGCACAAGCTAATAGTATCATTCAGTAAAAGTTATCTATTAATACTTTCCATGGATATAACATTTATACAGATATCAAGGTATCAATGAATAGCCCTCCTATAGTTCAGTTGCATTGTATGTTAAGTCGACTTTTAGGGCTGGGCTGGAGCCCTGTCACCATGTATCATATGATTTCCATGGTAAAATGTGTTTTGCATCTCAAATATTCAGCCTACAAAGAAATGTTTGTACTGCACCCTATCCTCTTTGTAAAGTGAGTCTTTATATTGGTGCTGGGGCCCCTCATGGTTGCTAACACGTTTCCATGTAAGTCCTCTGGTTTGTTTTCTAATTTCTTAACTTAAACTTTATAAACTGTTGTAATGAACTGAAGTCACAAACTAAAGCTTTTTAATTAAGTGGTTAGTCCTGTTGCAAAACTGCCTTAATAACAATTTATTGAGTACATATGGATTGTGTGGGGACTTCTTTGGAGAAATGTGGTAACTTCTATGATGACTGCTTTGATCTTTTTTAACTGAGGAAATTGTTAATATAGTAAATTGAATTATCCCTTAAACTTGGTAACCTAGTTTTCTCTTAGTACTTAGGTAAATTCAGTTGCACATCAGTGTCAGTGGAAACTTTGATGTTTGTGTGTTATTACCAAGATATTTAGAGTTATTATGAAGAATTCGAGAACATCAGAAACTTCTAGGTAATGCTTATATCACAAGGAAGAAAGCCACCGTTTTTCTGGCCAAAGGTTGTATTTCTAACATTATAAATAAGGTCCGTAGGTTATGGGGCCTATATTGCCTCACCTCAGGAAGAAAGCAGATCTTGTTAAATGATCTAATAGATTAATCAAGAGTACCTTTTCTGTTCAAGAACAGCCAGAGAGAATAAGTTTCTGAACTATGTTTCAAGTTCCAGAGAACACTTTTTTTCTTCCCTTTCTCTATGGGTCTTTCTGCATTGGCCATGTTTTAGTCATCTTTTTCCAGTTTTCCCTCCCTTTGGTGATGACATCCCCTTACATACACTATTCATACAGCTCTCTTCATTCTCCCACACTGAACAATGGGGTCATCAGAAGTTATTACATGCCAGGCCTGTTCAGCTCAGAAAAGGTGCTATTTTTCATTTTCTGCATATCTTCTTAGATTTTAATAGGTCACTTTTAGGTTCTGAGCTTTAATACTTATGTATATAAGTCTGTTATAGTCTCAGCTCAGTTAAATTTAAACATTTTGGCTATTTTGTCCAGCAACAAAAACATTTATTGATCACCTATTTTGAGCAAGTTGTCACAAAATCCACAGTTGGTTATAACACAGCTGCTACCTTCCATGGGCTCACAATCTAGGAAGGAAGACAGACCTGTAAACAAATAACAAGTGTTCATATATAATACAATGTAAAAATAGACATATAAACCAAGAACTATCAGAGTTCAAAGAAGGAAATGGCTAATTCCATCTGCAGGGTGACCATAGAACTATCCTGGTTTGCTTGAGATTGAGGGACACAAAACCTTCAATACTAAAACTCAGGATAGTCCCCAGAAAACCAGAGTGGTTGGTCACCATGTTTACCTGTCTAGGAGAGATGGAGAAGACTTCAAAGAGGAGATGGCATTTTAACCAGTGCTTGAAAAGCAAGTTTACCAGGCACTTAAGGCAAATGAGGATAGCATTTTAGGCAGCAATGAAAGGCATTTCCTATTCAGGGAATGATGAACAAATTGGTGTGAGTAGTATGTGAGCTTCAGCCAGTGTGTATGTGTGTGGCGGGGCGGGAGAGGAGTTGGGAGAAGGGCCCTAGGGTGAGAAGAGAACAGATGGAAACTGGAACTGGAAAGGTGGGCAGGGGGCAAATCATACAGGACTGCCTAAGGAATCTTTACTATGTCCTGTGAATCAGTAGTTTTCAAACAACTATAATGATCCTCTGGTTCCAGTGAAACCTTGCTTGGAAGCACAAATAAATGGAGAAAAATGCACAAATTTTCTGATTGAAAAAGGTATGTGGGCTGGACGCGGTGGCTCATGACCTGCACTTTGGGTTGCCGAGGCAGGTGGATCATGAGGTCAGGAGATCAAGACCATCCTGGTCAACATGGTGAAACCCTGTCTCTACTAAAAATACAAAAATTAGCTGGGCATGGTGGTGGGCGCCTGTAATCCCAGCTACTCAGGAGGCTGAGGCAGGAGAATCGCTTGAACCCAGGAGGTGGAGATTGTAGTGAGCCATGATCGCACCACTACACTCCAGCCTGGCAACAGAGCAAGACTTCGTCTCAAAAAAAAAAAAAAAAAAAGAAAGAAAATGTATGTGTTGGGGAGAGTCTTAGAGTATCTCCTCCTCTTTCTCCCTGTTCTTTTCCCTCTTAACTGCTCTTAAGAGGAATTTTGGGGAGCACAGTTTGAAAACCACCTCTGTGGACCATGGGGAGTGACAAAAAATTTTAAAGCAGGTCCTTCACATCCCTTGTAAGTTGGATTCCTAGGTATTTTATTCTCTTTGAAGCAATTTGCAGCCAAAAAATACATGAAAAAATGCTCATCATCACTGGCCATCAGAGAAATGCAAATCAAAACCACTATGAGATATCATCTCACACCAGTTAGAATGGCAATCATTAAAAAGTCAGGAAACAACAGGTGCTGGAGAGGATGTGGAGAAATAGGAACACTCTTACACTGTTGGTGGGACTGTAAACTAGTTCAACCATTGTGGAAGTCAGTGTGGCGATTCCTCAGGGATCTAGAACTAGAAATACCATTTGACCCAGCCATCCCATTACTGGGTATATACCCAAATGACTATAAATCATGCTGCTATAAGGACACATGCACACATATGTTTATTGCGGCATTATTCACAATAGCAAAGACTTGGAACCAACCCAAATGTCCAACAATGATAGTTTGGATTAAGAAAATGTGGCACATATACACCATGGAATACTATGCAGCCATAAAAAATGATGAGTTCATGTCCTTTGTAGGGACATGGATGAAATTGGAAACCATCATTCTCAGTAAACTATCGCAAGAACAAAAAACCAAACACCGCATATTCTCACTCATAGGTGGGAATTGAACAATGAGATCATATGGACACAGGAAGGGGAATATCACACTCTGGGGACTGTGGTGGGGTGGGGGGAGGGGGGAGGGATAGCATTGGGAGATATACCTAATGCTAGATGACGAGTTAGTGGGTGCAGCAGACCAGCATGGCACATGTATACATATGTAACTAACCTGCACAATGTGCACATGTACCCTAAAACTTAAAGTATAATTAAAAAAAAAAGAAAAAGAAAAAAAAAATTTTAAAGCAGGAAGTGAATGACATGATGAGACCTGTGATGAGATAAGATTGTTAAGGAGGATAGACTGAAGAATAAAAAGGCTTGAATAATGGAAAAACGGTTAGGAGGTTATCGTAACTTTGGAACCATCTGAAAGAAGCCCGACTTTAAGCAAAGACAATAGGGATAGAGAGAAGTGGATGGGTATGAAAGACATTTCTAAAGGTTGCATTAATAGAACCTGGTGGACTATTTATAATAAGGGTGTGGAGCGGGGAAGATTGCTGGGTGAGGAAGAAGGGGGAAAAGATGATTATATGGTTTCTTACTTAACATTAGAAGCAACCAACTAGTATATGGGAAATCTCTAGTCTAATTTCTAATAGCCACCTTATTTTCTTTGAGTTTTCATTAGCTCAGATAAAACCAACATGTTATCACTCATGCCCAGAACTATTGTCCTTAATCTTTCTTTATCTAATACTTGACTTTGCTAGTAAAACCCTTTTTGTTGTCATTGTTTTATTGGCTACAACTGTATTTGTCTCTCATTAGCTGGGTAGTGGGTAGCAATTTTCTTTTTTTTACTAAGAGAGTCCCCAGCTTACTCACAGGATGTGTTCCAAAAGTACATTTTTAAGTTAATTATTTGGACCTCAGAGTGCATTTTCCCATAGAAGTGGCATTACACATAGTGATTAGGTTCCCAGGCCAGTCCACAAAAGCCAGTTTAGCCCATATATAACTGAAAGTGTGGATTTTTGCAATGGAAATTAGTTGTAAATAATACTGTTGCAATTAAAATGAAAACAATAGTTGCAAAAGAAATAGTCTGGGTTTTTGTTTCCCTCAAAGAGTAGGGCTTGATGAAAAGCAGGTTTAATCCTAGGAAGACAAAGAGAAATAGATGGGGATTTTTGTGTAAATTGGACACTGCAGCTTTTTAACTGTATTTTCTAACTAATGTTTTGGAGGTTTTAAAATAATAAAAGCAACTGTGTCCATTGTAGAAAATTTGAAAAATTAAAGAATACATTTCAAAAATTAAGTCACCAACAATCCTACCATCCAGAGAGAACCAGTATTCACAAATTGGTGTGTTTCAGCCTTTTTCTTACTGCATGCATTTTTTAATCAGTTCACCAATAGTAATTATGGTGCATCAACACGATGAACTATTATGCAGCTCTTAAAATGATATTTATGAAGAATTTTTAAAACATCCAAAAATATTTATGACATAGTGTTGAGCAAAAGGCAACCTTGCATTTGATACCTTGTTTATGGATGAGGGAGTATAAGCAGATCAACACTAATCAACCAGGGCAGGAGTCTGCTGTTAGGCCACCAATCAGAACCTCCTACTATCAGACCCACCCCCTAACAAAAACTACAGCCAGACCTTTTTGTTGAAGTTCTGAGGAGGACATAAGGGTTCTTTGAAGTACTGTAGAGGTTCGTAGCACTGGCTCTTCATTACTTCAGATTTTCCTTCAAATTACAGGGCTTTCTTCTCCCTTGATGTACTATTTCACTAGCACTACTCAGGCTTAACAACTATGATTAAGGTCATTTTTTTGGATTCTTAAATGGAATGGAAAAAAGGCCAAGTATTTCCTTAGGTAATTATGCATAGATTGAAGAGAGATGAGAAGGACTCAGGTAGAGAAGATGTGTATATACTTTAAAGGAAGAAAATTATGTGGAATAGAATATATTAAGCTAAGAATGGTGAAAGTAAAGTGAGAAAATGAGACATTATAGCATGAATACAGATCTACAGAGAGCGGAAACGAGTCTGGGAAAGGAAGAAAGAGGTGTGCTTGTTTAGGTCTGGGCTTGGCTACAGAGCAGGAAAAAAAGCAAGAACAGTGACTTTGGGGAAGTTGTAGCCAGCTGAAATCAAAGTTTTAGGAGGAGGCAGCGAATGCAATTTGTAGCAACTGATTTTGTTTTAATAAAGGAATAAAGATGTTTGGGAGGACAGGTGCTTCAAGTACTAATCATCCAAGAACAAAAGCAGTTTGAACTTAATTGACTATATCTGCTATGATTGTGCACTATTCGATTTTAGCCCAATCAGTGATTTTCTAAAAGCATCCCATCTCCTTTTAGTCAAAACTGGATTTGTCACTGACTTGTATGTTGGCATGGAGGTCCTAATAGCTGCCACCTGCATTTCCTGTTCATCAATGAAGGTATTGAAAATTACAAAGGAATGAGAGTTGGGGGAAAGGAAGATGTTCATTTCGTAGGGGTGAGGGATGTATTTACATGTGGGTTTTTAAGTGTACAGTACTAGAAGGAAAAGCCAAAAGTTTCCATGCACTCTAGAGAAGCATATGGCATTGTAATTCTCACACATTGCTATGCAAGACAATCTCCTATGGAATTCTGTGGCTCTTACCTTTGGTGTACATACGACACAGAGATTCTGAGTTATTATGTGTGAATTGGGCTCCAGGTTCTCAGCCAGGGATTCTCATTGTTGGTTGTAAATTGGAATCACCTGGAGAGCTTAAAAATATTGGCACCTAGGTTCTGTTCCCAGAGGTTTTTACTTAATTTTTCTGGGGGTGAGAACTGAGCATGGGGATTTTCTAACTCTCCCCAAGTGATTCTAATGTTCAGACAAGTCTGGGACCCTCTAGTTTAGCCCATTGCTTAATTACTTGGGTGGATTAAACTAGTTGTTCTTAAAGTGTTGTCCTGGAACCAGCAGCTTCAACATCAACAGGACACTTATTAGAATGCAAATTCTTGGGCCCCTGCCCATATTTACTGAAACTCTTGGGGTGGCTCAGAAACCTGTGTTTTAACAAATCCTCTGGATGATTCTGATGCATGCTATAAAGTTGACAGCCACTAGATTAAACGGTTGTTCCTGACCCTTTCTAAAGTACATCTGTGGGAGTTGCTAAAAACAAGAGATGTCTTCAAGAGCTGATGAAAACTGGCCTGCAAAAGGACTTTTATAGAAATACCTATAATAATAATAATAGAAGCTAGAGTAGAGAAAGGGGAAAGGGGATGATAATTTGCTGCAAAACCTGGGCAACTTCAGGGGGAACATGTCTTCATGAGTTAGGGAGTTTGTTGCATGGGCTGGTAAAACCCTGGCTGTACCTGCAGGCAAACTCCTACTTATTCTTCAATACCCTTTTAAAATGTCAGCCTCCTCTGTGAAGCTTTCTCTGAGCTGTGGTGTAAACTACTTCATCCTTGTGTTTACTTAGTGCTTTCTAGTTTCCTCGATTAGCTCTTGGCCCACTGTACTGTAGCTCTCTATATATGTCTGTCTCCCACTAAACTGCGTGATCCTTCAAAGCAAGATCACTGTCTTATTCATCCTTAGCTCTACCAGTGTCTAATAAACTATCTGGTACATACTAAATGCTCTTGAATTGTTTGCTTAGAGGGGGGATCAGTAATGGCCAGCTTTCTTGTATCAAGAACCCTCAGCTGGGCGCAGTGGCTCACACCTGTAATCCCAGCACTTTGGGAGACCGAGGTGGGTGGATCATTTAAGTTCGGGAGTTCAAGACCAGCCTGGCCAACATGCTGAAACCCCATCTCTACTAACATGGTGATGTGTGCCTGTAATCCCAGCTACTCTGGAGGCTGAGGCGGGAGAATCACTTGAACCCAGGAGGCGGAGGTTGCAGTGAACTGAGATCGTGCCCTGCATTCCAGCCTGGGCAACAGAGCAAGATTCCGTCTCAAAAAAAAAACCTTCAAAAGATGGGTTTACCTTTGTGAATTAATCGTAGTCCTGAGTTCAACTCTGACTAGAAGACTAGAGACATTGATTCTCTCAGGCCATCATGACTTGATATCTCTTAGTGGTGGCCTTATACCACAAAGCTCTCAGAGAAATATACAATTATTAGCAACTTATTATTTTACCATGATAATTGTCAGGTGCCAAGACTACTATTGTCATTTTTTCCTCATATTTCCTCTCATTGTAGATGCACCTTCATGGGAAATCTAATTAAAATCAATAGGGATACAGCTGCCACAGGGTAAAAGTATTTGAGTTCTTGGGCCCCACAGCTTGCCTCTCTCATCCAGGCACTGGCATCTTCTGGTTCATTGTACTTCCCTAATTCTATAATGTACTCTCTTCATTCCACATCTATTCACAAACATTCTTCAAACAAGATAAGCACTTAGCAAATTACAATTACCTTTCCATTGCACTTTCCCAAGGTTATACTCAGGTCAAAATGAATGGATGTATGTGTATTCCCCAAGTCTTTAGAGAAACAGATTTACAGGCAATCCTTTGGTTTAATTTTCTAGATACTTAATCACATATTCATTATACGTGGGTTTTTACTGGCTTAACTCTCAGAGGACAACCATATAACCTTATTTTTAAGTTTTTGGAGGTAGGACGACACTTCACTGTCACCTTAGTTACTGCCAATATTAATCATTTCTAAATGTTATAGAAACTTTGAAATATATGTGTCATTCTCTAAAGTGGAATTATTAAGACCCAGAATGTAAACCAGAAGAAACTGGATTTTTGCCTTCTATGCCAAGCCATGATTTTAATATGTATGTGCTGAATGGATTTTTCTATTTTTTTCTACAGGCATTGTATCTGATAGCCACTAATGGAACTCCAGAGCTCCAGAATCCGGAGAGACTGTCAGCTGTATTCCGTGACTTTTTAAATCGCTGTCTTGAGATGGATGTGGATAGGCGAGGATCTGCCAAGGAGCTTTTGCAGGTGAAAATAAAATAGGACAATTACAAAGAGAGGCATTATACTCAGCTTTTCCATCTCAATGTGTGACAGAGAGCTCTGTCAAGAGATGTCTAGAGTTAGGCTATTACCATTTTATTTTAGACCACAGGCACATAACTATAGGCACGCATCTAATACATGATTGATTGACGTGTTGCCTTTCTTCTGCGAAGTTGGCAGTGTAATCTGTAAATCTCTTTTGTTCTTCCTGGAGTCTTATTTTGCAAGGAAAAAAAAAGCAATGTGACCCTCTGGTGTTGGTGTTTTGTTCTAAACTTTACTTGTGCCCCTGGATGTTGTATGCAGGTGCTCTTGGCCGGAGGTAATTCTCTACATAACTATGCAATTATTTCCATGGCATTTGCTACTCTAATGCTTTGCTGGTCAAAGCCCCTTTGCTTGTGATGCCAATTGGCAGGCACCTGCTTGCCTGGGTGAGTACCATCCAGTGGTGAGTGCCTCTGTAACCATTTGTCCTTTTCACGGCTCCCAGGGATTAGTATACATGATGAGAAATAATACTTACTATGTACCAAATTCTTTCAATAAATTATTTCATTTTTATAACAACTTTATAGGGTAGGCATTATTATCCCATTTTATAGATGTAAAAGTTGAGACTCACAGCTCTTGAAGGGCAGAGCTGGGATATGAGCCCTGAATTGTCTGACTTTCCACCACACATCACACACAAACCAATTTAGATAAAAATATGTCTTTATTTGATAAAGCAGTACGTGCCCAGGATTATACACATAGCTTCACTGCTGGGGAGTGTTTCTCAGGGACATGTATGAAGACATTTAACATCTAAGAACAATGACTGCTATTTTTCTTTGTGATTTTGAACACATAAGCCAATTAAACAGAAGGTGCAACACTTGGTTATACAGCACATTAACCACAGATTGTCTGTTCTAGCCTACTCCCTGAAAGAAAAACCTGTTCCTGTTGCTTCTGAACTCCTTCCAGAGACAGAGCTGCACCCAGGCAAAAACTATCCCACCCTAACTCAGATCATACCTGGAATAAACCTATTTGGAGAAACTGAAGAGACTACATCTTTTCTTTTCTGCTACCTGCAAGCATTTCACAGGTTATCATAGGGCCCTAAAATGTCAAATCTGGAATGGCCCTTTGTTAATCCTCTAATTAATCCAGCCTCAAATTACAGATGAAAAGACAACTTTTGAGTACATCACTTTTATATTTTTTCACCCCTCCCACCACTCCACATACACATTCTGATACACATTCCTCTTATATCTTCTTGTAAGGATAATTGAAGGTGTAGGTTATCTTCAATTGGCTATCCAGATAAATGTGGCTATCCAGCTAAATAGATCATTAAATCAATTATCTAGTTAATTCATTCCCCAACAATACTTTTATATGAACCAGTCAGATAACTGATACAAAATTGTATTTTGAGTCTAAATTGAATAGTTTATTGCGTCTTTTCATTTTATATATGTAAGCAATAGCCTGTATTTCTCTTTGAGTCCATGCAACTCCATTCTCTGACTCTAGCCTATTATTGCCATTTTCAAGATTAGAAAGGGGAGAGATGCAGGACATTCACCCCACTGGAAGGCTGGAGAAAAGACACAGGTTTTCAATATTTGTGTGTCTTTCTGTATGACCTAAGACAGTTCTGTCCATCAATTGATATTTATTGAGCAACTTCCATTTGTAAAGCATAAGTGCAGTGGGTGATACAAACCTATTAAAAGGCATGATTCCTCCATTTAAGAAGTTCACAACCTTCTTAGGTACGTGAAAATATAATGCAAAGCTGTTTACAGACTCATTCAACCCAAAGAGCTGTTCAAATAGTAAATGATATCGTTGATTAGAGAAATACTTCTGTAAGCTAGGGGTGATCAGAAAATGTCTGCAAACAGGAAAGAGGTCTTCTGGGCCTTAAAGAAGTGATCAGGTTTAGATAAGTTGAAGAAAATAAGGGAAGGGATTTCAAATGGAAGGAAGTGTTAGGGTATAACCAAAGACATATGGGCAAGGTCTACAGGAACAGAACCTAGAAAGTGTAGCTGAAATAAAGAGTTCAAGTAAAGAAGCTGCAGGAGATAATCCTATGGTGGGCCTTGAACACCAGGCTTAAGAGTTGGGGCTGTAGGCAGTGGGGAAACACTGAAGATGTCTGAGGGACAAGCATGATGACAACTTTGTTTATGAAGATTAATCTGGTAGTATGTGGTAAGAATTAGCAACAGGAAAAAATGGAGACAGGGAGACCAAGGGGGAGTTATTATAATTTGGGATTAAGATGATTAGGATTGAATTAGAAAAAGCAAGAGATGGCCAGACGTGATTGCTATGATTGCTATGCCTGTAATCCCAACACTTTGTGAGGCCGAGGCAGGCGGATCACCTGAGGTCAGGTGTTTGAGACCAGCCTGGCCAACATGGTGAAATGCTGCCTCTACTAAAAATACAAAAATTAGCCAGGCATGGTGGCATGCGCCTGTGATCCTAGCTACTCAGGAGACTGAGGCAAGAGAATCACTTGAACCTGGGAGGCGGAAGTTGCAGTGAGCTGAGATTGTGCCACTGCACTCCAGCCTGGGCAACAGAGCAAGAGTCCATCTCAAAAAATAATAATAATAATAATAATAATAATAATAAGCAAGAGATAAATGTAAGAGACGTTGAGAAGAGAGTACCCGGTAGCTTATTGCATTTAGAACATAAAGAAGAGGAAGACAAAAGTGACTTCAGGCTATCAAGTCAATGGTAGCATTCAGCAAGAGGACAAGTGATGGAAGACAATATAATAGCTAACATTTCTTGACCCTATGTAACTTACAAGGGATTGCCACTTACCTCATTTAACCATTTTAATAAACAGAGATGAGGATTTAACCTAAGTGCTCTGACTCCAAAGCCCCTGTAGCTTACATTACACAAGATTGCCCTGCTTGTGAGACTGTAACATAACTTTTTAAATGTTGAATTTAAGGTGACAGAAGAAAATCCCGTAGGAAATATCCAGCAGGAAAACTAGGACCAGAGTTCAGGAAAGAGATCAGGTCACACACTATGGATTTAGGAGTCATCTCCATAAAGCTGATGGTGGGTTGAAACCACGAAAGAGAATGACATCTGTAAGAAATTAAATTAAAAAAAGAAGATGATGACAGCCAAGTTCTTATGAGTGGGAGGTAGGAGGAGGAAGTGAAACCAGGGAAGAAAATGGAGCTGGAATATTCAGTGCACATGCGCATGGAAGAGACCCAATATGGTAGAATGTCACAGGCTTCTGAGGCAAAAAAAATAAATTAAAAAAATTCAAAGAAGGAAGGGATATTCACTTTTATTAAGTACTGCAGAGGGGCCAAAAGAGAAATGGTAGAGGCACAGCCGTTGGGTTTAGCAGTTAGTAAGCCATTGGTTTCAGGACAGAGTTCTCTAGTGGTTAACTAAATATACTTTTTCCAAGCATGACAGCTTCTCTAGATAAATATATCAGTTTAGGAAAATCAGAGAGTCAGACTGTTGCAGACACAGTGAGGTTTTACAAGATCCCTCAGAGTTTCTCACTCTGCTAGTCAGCTTCCAGAGGATTTCATGACATTGAAGTACAAAAACATCTGAAAGACAAAAGCTGGCACCGTTTTTAATTAAATGATATTTAATTGGGTGTTCAAAATATATCTTAATTAAAAAGGGCTGCTTGAAAATGTAAAGTAATATACTTGTTGGAGGAAATAATTCCAATAATTTCTCTTTTTCCTTCCTTCTGCAGCATCCATTTTTAAAATTAGCCAAGCCTCTCTCCAGCCTGACTCCTCTGATTATCGCTGCAAAGGAAGCGATTAAGAACAGCAGCCGCTAAGACTGCAAGCCTTACACCTCACCATCTCCCTCATGAGTAAGACTGAAATAAAACTCTGCTGCAGGAAAGATGGAAGAAAAGACAGTCAAATGGTGTGGGGGTTCTTTACCTTTCAAATGAATAGAAACTTCTTATAAGCCTTTTTCCTACTCCCTCAGATTATGTAATTTATTTGTAAGCCTGAATCGCAGCCCAAACAGGGCAGCAATGTTGAAGTGACCATAAAGTGGTCACTTCCACCGTGAAGCGAAAGAGCCAGTAGTGAATCCCCTCATTTTGTGCATTCACTTTGAAGAAAAAGGTTTCTCAAAGATGCACACTCCCTCTTCATAGTGTTGTGTTTGTTTTTAAGTTAGAGAGTAGTCCCTCTTGCATTCAAACCTCCTTCAAAACTCCTTACCCAATGTGATGTTTTTCACTTGCATTGTCATTAGATGTCCAGAAAAAAAAAAGATGTCAAAATGTTTTTCTAAAAAAAGAAAGCAAAAAAAGCAAGGCAAAAAAACAAAAAAAAAACAAACAAAAACAAAAACAAAACAAAAACAAGCAAACAAAAAATACCAGAGCAAGTACTGTGTGAACATGTGGAAGTCCATGCCCTAATAGAGTTGCAATTTTTTATTCTTCTTCTATAGTGGTGGCTTGGTTTGTGTACCTATTTTTCTGCATTTGTATTGGAAAAGGTTTCTTTTAAGACATTTTCCAAAAGTGGAGAGGAATATGTGTGTTCAGGAAGGGCTTTCAAAAAACTGTATATCTAAATAAAGCTCAAACGGTGAAATCCTGTCACATTTTCACAATGATGCTTAAAAGATAGTTGAGTAAACCAGGTTGTTAATCTCCTTAATACCTGAAAGAGGACACACTGAAACTGTGACATCCTGCTAGGTGAGTTCAGGTTCTGAACCTAGGAAATCCTCATAGGAGAAACCACATTTAAACAAAGATGGGACTTTCTCTGAGAGCCAAAACCAGATAAATGTAGAATACTGAAATCCTTATTGGACATTAAGTAAACAAAGATAATGATACCTAAATTAATCCTCTCTTGTGCTTATGAAACATATGCACTGTAAAATAGGCATACCAGGAGGAAATAGATCCATTAATCATCATTTACTTATGATACAAATTATTTATTTTGACAATTTATAACGTTTAAAAAAGTTTTTTAAAGATCTAGAGAAAGGTGATATAGTAAACATTCAACTCTGTAAGAAATGGGAGGTCAGTGAAGGCTACATCCCAATCAATATTTGGCTCTAAGTACCTCTTCCCATTTTCCCTATGTATCACCTATTTCTGTTTCGGAATATGGTGTGTTCATGCTTAGTTCTTTGGGCTTTTGAATATCAAAAGCATATTCATAAATGTCTTGAAATTCTCTCCAGTGGAAAATAATTTTAACTTACAATCATATCCCAAGAAATGTCAGTCCGACAGAATTCCTTATATGACTTGGGGAAAATAACAAAATTTGACTACTATTTCACCATATATCTATTTATTAAAAAATTCAACAGTTGGCACTTCCTGAATCTTCTGAGAGTAGAAAAATATCTGCGGAGTGTCTGTGTAGAAAAGGATATGCCTCTCTTTTGAGTGTATTGGCAATTTTGTAAATTACAGAAAGTTGTTTCTCTAAGCCTTTGAAAAACTAACAATTTGTGTTATAGAAGGCTTCTTAATTTGTAGTATAAAAGAATCTAAACAGAACTTATGTACATTCAGCAAGAAGGGGAAAGAGATCAGTTACATAGGCCTCTCTCCTTCTTTGCCAAGGTACATCCATCCATCTAACCATCCATATATCCACATCTTAAAATGAAAGCACTTTCTTTAGAGTTTCAGCAAACTATATAGTGTACGTGTTTATGTTCAGGAGATGACCCCACTGGTGTATTTCCTATTTTCCCTATTGTTTTCTTTGACTGTAAAAGTTGGGAGAGGCTTGACCTCCTCCCCTTGAAAATGTCCACAGTGGGATAAAACAACAAATGTGAAAAGAAAATGAAATGGTAATATTAATTTGAAGCATACTATGTTATACTTTGCAAAAACGAATCTGGGCCTGTAATTTTTAATGCCACACTGCTCTAATGAGAGAGAGAGGCCTTAATTTTGATTTCATTTAAAAATAAGTACTTTAAAATATTTTTCACTCATAGTGCCGGGAAATTCAATGAAATCCTGGGATGCAAATAAAAATCAGTACATTAGTGACTATGTCCTGCCAGTGGAGAGAGCCCAATACCTGGTTAGGAAGCCCTATTCATTAGTTAGCATCCCTTACATGTTGAGAAGGCCTTTTTTTTGTTGTTATTTTGGAGACCTTGGAGCAGTGACCCTTCAGATCACTGTAGGCAGAGAAATGGCTTCTCTCTTATGCTTTCAGTTCAGCATATTAACAATGAGGAGCCAGGTACTTCTTTATTACCACTTTGTACCAAGATTTGATAATAATATATCCCAGGAGGCATTACTTTTATAAATTTGTATTCATGTAAATTTTCAAATGAGAACAGCTTCTAAAGCCCCTTCCCTGTATTGGAGAGTTATGTATATTTCTAATAAGTATTAGAAAGAAGCTGTTTCTCATGCCACAGTGATGCTGAAGGATTCACATTTGGTACAATCGAGTAACTTGAACACCAGATTGTTAACAGTTTATTCTCTTTCCCTGGATTTTTTAGCTCATCTTGACACAGGTGAGTCTATCCAAATCTTTGATGTTGCTAGTGTGCCCTGAGATAACGAGGGCACATCCTTCAATGTTGATTCCAAAATGTCCTGAGTTAGGAATAGGGCAGTGGGAAAGTCAGGGAAGGGTGAGAAGCACAGTAGAGATTATTTATTTAAAAAAGGAAAGAACGTTAATGTTGTTAGCAAGGATCCAGTGCGTTGTCATAATCCCATGAGGATTTTCAGATGACACAATCCCCTCAAATCAGTCACCATGTTGGGTAATGACTTCGTTCTTGCTGATCTCGTGTGTGTGTCATTGTAAATATTTGTGTGTCCATGTTCCATTTTGGCTACTGGATGGCCAAGCCATGTAAGAAGATTTAACTCAAGTATTTATTCTTTATGTTATTCAGATTTCTTTCAGGCTTGTGAACTGCACCCCAATGTTTGAGTTTAACCACCTGATCCTTACATCTATCCCTCCCCGGTGAAGCACATTCCATTGCTAAAAGAAAAAGAAATACGAAATTGCTTCCTGTTGTCTGTATAACTGTTTTGATAGTTTGAGATGTTTGTCTATAAATGATATTTCTCAGCTCAAAGATCGTGTAAATAATTATATTCCTTTGCTCAATGGGTTGTTTATTTCTAATGAGGCTGCCAGTTCTGAGAGATTCTATAATATCACTTTTAAATAACATAAACAGGGATTACAACTATGTAAAAAGAAATGCATATGGACAAAGACTGGGAACACAGATAATTGAAATCAGTTGTGTTAGGGTGGGGGAATTATGTGAATTTTTTTTTCTTTTTAAATTTTTATTTGATATTGTTATAATATTGCTTTATAATAAATAAACAGCAGAAAGGGAACTATAGACACATAGAAAAGATGCCAGAAGCAGATGCCTTCTGGCCAGAGCGCAGAGCATGCAGGGCAGAGATATTTGCTAGTTATAATTATTCCATAGGCTTTATGCTTGCCTGGGTGCTGAGGTTGGCACACGCTCGGGTATGGCACACGCTTTCTTAGAAGACTATTATCTATAAGTTAAAGCTAGGGAGATGTCACTATTAGAACTCCAAACACACTCTTCTGCTTTAAAAACAGGTTCTCTGCCCTCTGCTTTGGTGTGGCATTCGGGTGTCTGTTTTGTGGTTGCTTTAGATTGGAGGGGTGACCATTTTATTAGCCCCCTTGATAACATCTGTTGCAGATATTGCCTTTCTGGAACGTTTTAACAGACTCTCAGGTTGAATTTTGGAGGACTAGAAGGATAAAATCCCCAGCTCCCACCATTTTCTTGTCCAACAGGATATTACTGTATATCATTCAGGTAGGATTCTTCTTTTAATAACCAATAGGGCAAGTCCCACTAATTTCAATAGAAGTTATGACTTGCAATTAAAAGCTGACTTTGAAATCATTAAACAAATATGTAGGACTGTCTCTGCCTGTTGGCATTCAGTTATAGTTCTGTTAATTTTGGCTTGGGATGGTCTCCATGTGCTTTTTTCTGCCTATTTATAGGTTGTTTGCAGTAGTTGTGATTTTTAAAGAGCAAGGGAGACCATCTAACCAAAGGATAACTTCCTTCTAACTCACCAAAGAAATTTTAGGTGAGAACTTTAATAATGAGGTAGTCACCTCAGATATGCTGCTTAGTTTCACTAAAAGCAGACCCTATACCTAGAGAAGTCACTGGCTTTTTATTGGTCATTCTCAATACAAAAATACTTAGGGGAGTCTTAACCCTGCCATCCCCGGTTGAATCTCTTGGTCTTTATCTAAGCTACTTGCAGTTAATATTCAGTTAAGCAAAGGTATGGCCAGTAGTGCAAGTATCTCCCAGTCTCTGAGCTCTGAACAAGAGGACTGAAATTCAGCATTTGTAAACTGACAGTTTGATGGGCCTGGGATTTGAAGTGAACTCAGCACACAATTCTGAACATGTATTTGCATGTGGACTGGGAAGGAAATAAATGGGAACTTGGAAATAATGGAATATTTCTCCTATGAAAGAATTTTTCATAGAAGATTTGTTTTTGATATAATCTTTCTGTTGGTTAGCTTTTAGTGTTTTCATTCCTTTTCTGATCCACACTCCTTTAAGTGACCAAATGAATATAACCCAACATGCATTGGGAATGTGTTTAATATTAAACAATGTCTAACTGAATCTGCAAATGCGGGAACTGAGATATCACCTCCATGTGCACACCTGTGTGTACGAGTATTCTATACAACTTGTAGCATTTACTGCCACTTAATTGGGTTGAACTTGCAAGATAAACTTTTGGAAACTGCTTAGTGCCATCGGAGTCTCCTTTAGAAGCTGCCATCAGGCAAATGCTATCCCATAATACCAGCAGTAAGCCTGGCAACATGTTCAACAGATTTAGTACCCAAGAGGAAATCAACAGCGATAGTAGAGAATGAGTCAGATGTAGTGGGATAAATACTAGCCTAGGAAGAAGGAGCCCCAGAGTCTAATATGAGCTTTATTACTAAATTGCTATGTGACCTTAGGCAAGTCACTTAACCTCTCCATGGCTGTTTCCTCATCTGTAAAATAAGTGTATTGGACTAGATGATCCTTAGGGTCTTTCCAAAAGTCTAACATTCTATGGCATTATAGGTTGCCTTGCAAATTCAGCCTGCTATAGTGATGGCAAATATCACATTTAAGCCTGAGTCTCTTATGTTGCAGTTAAATAAAATAACTATGTAAGATTATTTTTAAAATTCAAGCAAATGGGCCGGGTGCGGTGGCTCATGCCTGTAATCCCAGCACTTTGGGAGGCCAAGGCAGGCGGATCACCTGAGGTCAGGAGTTCGAGACCAGCCTGACCAACATAGAGAAACCCCATCTCTACTAAAAATACAAAATTAGCCGGGTGTGGTGGCGGGCGCCTGTAATCCCAGCTACTCGGGAGGCTGAGGTGGGAGAATCGCTTGAACCCAGGAGGCGGAGGTTGTGGTGAGCTGAGATCATGCCATTGCACTCCAGCCTCGGCAACAAGAGTGAAACTTTGTCTCCAAAAAAAAAAAAAAAAAAAAAAAAAAACTCAAGCAAATGAAGTTCATAATAATAGGGGATGTTGATAAAACTTGTGGCAGCCTTCCAATTCATTTACAGTTGTTTCGTTTTGTTTTTGTTTTAATGTCCATTTTCTGTTGACTGTTCCCAGTTTTCATTTTCCATACAGTCTGTATGTAAAGTCTGGTTTTCATTAAGCTGTGGCCAGTATTTGCCACTACAACAGAAACACACTGTCACACTTGCTAGAATATAACTGTACTTGGGCTTCTCCTTTCCTGTGAAGTAGTGCTGGGCTTTCTAGAGTTTAATTCTCAAGTGGCACAAGATAGCAGAACCCATGCATTTTAATGGCTGAGACTGCTAAGAGTGAACCTAAACACTTACAAGTTGCAGAGAGAAATGAAAAAGTAATTACATGCTATTAGCATTGAGGAATGTTGACAAATTAATTTGTTGGGAACCAAAGATAGCATTTCTGATGACAACTCCCACAGTGATTGGCCAGTTGTATGATGAGTACACTGCTGGAAAGAGGGTAAACTGGGAGTTAGTGGATGGTCCCAATGCCCTGCCTACAGCAGAGTGCCAACCAGCCCTGAGTGCAAAATTCAAGTTCAATGTGTGTGCTTGTGTGTGGTGTGCTTTATGGACCCGCAAATACCATATTCATTATTGATGATAAGATCTTCACAGAATCCTGTAACTACTAATGCATTGAGTTTTTAATCTCAGTACATCAGCCAGGAGGAGCCAGATCACAGGGTAGTGATGTCTACTGGGATTATACTCATAACATCTACACAAAACAAGTTGAGAAGGATCCACGTTTTCATTGTTTATCAGAATTGTATCTCATTTGGCTGAGCATTACTTTTGTCAAAATGTGTTATCTGTAAACCATGTGTAGTGAAATTCTTCTGTAACTTTGGATTAAAGGTATTTATGGTCTTTTTGTTTGTTTGATTTTTAAGTAAGTTATTTCTTTTGTAGACCTGCTGATGGTATGGTTCCATCCTTCTGACCTCAGCATCCAATCTTTTTAAGGATTTTTGTTTTCAATATTTTTATTTTAAATTGTGGTTGAAGCAATAGAAAATTGAAATATGGATTGTGCATGACTGTGTCTTGAGTGTAAAAATATTGCAGTTTGAAACTTGGACCTAAAGTATTGCAAATAAAAATGACAAACATCAATGAGCTATTGCTTCTGTCTTCTGTCACCTTCCCATCCACCCCCCTTGGCATTGACCATTTTACCTACTTCACAGGTTAGAGGGTATCACCATCTCATAGGTCTGGAGTCAGGGAAATGCCCAGCCTTGTCAGCCATACAGGAAATGCTCTGCAAATTCTGCTACTAAATAACTTGGACCCAGAGTCTCCATCTGATGTTTACATGGAATAGCTCAGAGAGGTGAATGTGTATACTCAATGCAGGTCAGAAGCCTTGCAGATCACAAATGTAGATGAAGGGGAACTACCAAAAGAAATCACGTGTAGTAAATAATTTGTTTTTGATCATCTTTCCACTTGGAAAATTCTGAACACGCAAAACCATCTGCACAATGTTTAGTTTGTCTTATATCTGATACCAAAGTCCAGAGGTCACAGGAGGCATTTCAACCAACATTACTGAAAACCTTCATTCATTAATTTGCTCACACATTTGAAAAGCATTTATTGAGCTGCTGCTACATGTCAGACACTGTAGATATTCAAAAAACCACCTGTAAATGTGACTAAATGACAGTAAAGCTTGTTAAAAGCTGCTAGACGCACCTGTTGGAGTTAGGTTTGTCAGAGGCCCTCTTGAGTCCTCAAGACTCAAGGACACCAGCAATTTGGTAAACTGGAGGTTTGTTCCACTAGTATTACTTGTACAGTGGGCATAGTACTCCTTCTAGAGAACGTGTATATAATTTTATACCTTTGTGTAAGTGCATACACACTGGTACTATATTCCTTACAAATGGATTATGTATCTTACCAAATGTTATTTGGTTGTTTTCTAGTTCACTGTACTTACATGCAAGCTTTAATTTTCTCACTTAATCTCTCCATGTTGAAAGCCAAAAAGACATTTTCTGTAAATATGAGCAGGCAAGTGAATGAGAATTCCAGCAACTAGGATTTAGCCAAGTTCTCTACTGCCCATGTGCATAATTACTGCACTGCCTCTCTTACTAACAAGCTCCTGCTAACAAGCCTCACACCCTTCCAGCCTTTCTTGCCAGGTTACTCCAACTATTTTTCTATTCCTATTAAATGAAACAGAAATACTGTCTATGAGTTAGCAAATTACCAATATCTTCCATCACAAAATAAAATTTGAAGGCATTTTCCTTTGTCACAATGACTTGGAGGAGCAGGGCCCAAACAATGATAAATATATTATGCCACAGCTCAACCTTATAAGCATGATTGCTGGAACTCTAGCCTTATCCAAGTTCCTTACCTCCTACTGAAGTGAGGAGGGGCTAATACCTGAAGTGCCCCACAGATTTTAGTTGTTCTCCACATCCCATGAGGTCTTTGCCCCCAGGCATTTGGGTGGCATCTGCTGGCTTCCCACACACCTGTGTCAAGCACCACTACTACCACTCCCTTCTGCTAATCCTGTACCAGTGTCACTGTCCAACTGCTCCTGTGCTTGCCATTCTACTTACCTATATCTGCAATATACACAGCAGTCCCTGATGCTGACAGATCGCTGGGATGATTCAACCACTTTGCAGTTTTACAGCTGACTACTTTTTATTTGTTTTCTATACCTGATGGCAGAAACCCTTCCCATGGAATCAAATCATTTCACTACATCTTTGGACCCATTTTGATGTTGATGTTCTTTTTCAGTTTTTGGCACCTCACTGAACCAGGGAGCAAGTTTGGTCTTGGTTTTTTCCCCCTCTCCCTTACTGGGGCTTGTCAGGTCAACTTTTGCATATTACAGGCCCGCTGCCTACCATAGAGGTTAATCTGAAGCCTTTCCTATAGCTATTGCTTTATACACATTTATACATGTTCTCTCAAGCAGCCAACCTTGGAGTAAAAAGGAAATTGGCAATGTGGCCCTCTTATACGTGTACTTTAGTATTTTACCTAGAGAACCCTTGTCCTATTTCCTAGACATATATATTTCTGCAAAGTAAGAAGCAAGGCTATATTACCATTGAGGGTAAACAGGTAAAAGGTACACAGGAACTCTCTTCATTCTTACAATTACATGTGATATACAATTATCTTAACAATATTTGCAATAAGAAAAGCAATGGACTGCATGGCATCTTTGTTTATGACATTTCAGAGGTCATGGTAATGAGATAGGCTGGGTATCATGGCCCAGCCCACTTCTATCTCCAACTACCTATACTTTGGTATCAAGAAGTTCCTCACAAAATTAATCCACCTGTCACCAGTCCCACCCACCTTAGATAGTAGGACATCCCAGTTTCTCTTCAGCCACTTGTGATTTCTCCCTGGGGATGCAGGGAATGCAAATATCATTGTTTATGAGTTCCTCCCTGTGGACATGAATTGACTGGCTTCTCAGCCTACAGTATTGCAGGAGAATAAAATTCATAATGAGAAACATCTTTTAATTTTATAATATGTAAAGCCAAATTGCTTTGCTTTACAAAATGGGAGGGCTATGCCATGTTCTAATGTTGTAAATTAAGACTCTACATTGTATACTGAAACCCTGCAGTAAGAATAAATAAATAGCCCCACTAGGCTTTCCGCATTTTCATTCTAAACTCTCTTGAACAGACATTAGCAAATGGAGTTAAAATTCCTTTTATATTTAAATATATGTAGCTGACATAATTCAGATATTTTAAAATTATTTAAATAAGATAGTTACTCCTCTAGAATTCAAGTTGAAAATGGGGATTATCAAACTATTCACCATAATGAAGATCTTAATCCCTGCTGCTATTGGTCCATTACCACCTTTAGCAGTGATTTTTGTTTTGATTTTGCAAGCACTGTGCTTGGTAAGCTGTTTTTCACTTTACTCAGAAGTGCATATATTATAATCTGCTTTCAGGATATTTCTATCATAAGGTTTGACTGTAGAAAAGACAATAATGTTCCCAGTTGGTAATTTAGAGTCTTCTAACTCCTCTGGATAAACATTATCTGGATTCCATGTGATCTCATCAATCTTACCAACACCAACACATCTAGCATCAAAATGATATAAATAATTCATTGTATGAAGGATCATATTACCAAATCCTGAATGATAAAGGTTTTATCCCCTACACTGAGAGAAAATACTAAAACGTTCATGCAAGAAGCAGCATTTATGTACATTTCAAATCCATGCAGGCTAACTCTCCAATGGCAGAGTTGCATGGATGCCACTTGGACTGATCTGTTAACCAATGATGTAGGCATGTGGATTAATACCAGAATAGCCTATACTATCAGGATAAGTATCTGTAATCTAGAATATTCCTTTCATCAGTGCTCATATGAGGAGCAAATGTATCAATTCCAGGATCAATGAAACCCATTTTCCTTAGCTCCATGGTGAGCTTAACTCATTGACTGTATAATTTTGAGCACTGTGAACACCAAACTTAGCCCCTCCTTTAAATGGTATATCAACTAAAGCACTTTGTATGTTATTAAAGAAATGAAAGCCTTAATATCATTTTCACTAACATCTGTACCATAAGGGGTGCAGTGTTAGTTGTGCTGGGCCAATGTGCCCTCTATGACCATCTAGGAGTCACTGTTCCCCTGATGGGAAAACTAAGGCCCAGCATATAGTTGTAGGCTTAATGATTTATAAAATGTCATGTACCCAATTGAGTTCACCTCACTTTCTCAGATCTTCAGATTTTCCACCAGCTTTTCTCCAACCATCATGGCATCACAGTTGAAGAAGCTACCCACCCCACCCTGTAATAAATGATTTCCAATCATATTGTCCTTCATCATTGTAATGATGCCTTGTAACAGATGAGGTGGTTCCCACTGCTGCAGAAGCAAGGTCAAGTACAAATTTGGCTCCCCAGCCTCTAAGTGAGAATTAAAGGAATTCTGGAGGGGTACTTACTTTGCTGGCAAACATATGGATGGTGGCCTGGTGACTTTTCTTTAATTTCCTGTTGACTAGAGTATACACTGTGGCCCACTGTGATAGGGTGACTCATTTTTCTTCCTGCCCATAAACAGGGCAACCATTTTGGACTCCACAGGGAGGCCCTCAATTATTCAGTGGAACTCAGCACCTCTCCATGCAGCTCCTGTCATCATACTCTAACAATGTAATAGTGTTTATTCCATTCGAGGTTGTTGCAAAATGCCTTGGAGGCCAACCTGTATGTTTCCAGTAGTTTCCACATTGGTTTAGCTGCATATTTTAGCAGCTTCCTAAATCTCTACACCTCTTCTTCCTCCCTCATAGAGGAAGTCTCTGGTAAATGGAGTTTCCCACCAAAAATAAAATTAAGTGAGTAAAATTATCATCCCCAGTAGGGTGGTAGCCCAGTACCAAAAATGCTCAATCCTGTTCCTCTACCACCTGTTTTGCTTTTGCTTCAATTTGACTCAATCACATGCTGTCAAGTCAATGGAATCACTGAAATTATAGATCCCTTTAGGCTAATATGGGCTAAGAGTTTAGATTTCAGAGTTAGAACTGCATTTTATGTCTCTAATCATGAGTTTCCCCCATTTTAACAAGAGTGTAAAAATACATCAGAGGTTGTGAAGAATAAAAAGTTAACATATCATAATGCTTATCCTGCTATACAGTAGATACTCCATAAATGATAGCCATTATTATTATTCACCTTTTAAAAAGTCTTGGTCAATTGGAACACTTTCAATAGTAACCACTGCCCGGAGTGAATTTTGGCCAGCAATCCAAATGCAGACAAGTGGCTCTTCCACAGTAGTATACCCATTTTTAGAGACCTTCTGGTCCTAAGCAGGACAAGCTTAGGTGGGCCCTGGTTGGTGCAATGTGTGGACATCATTAGTATGCACCCCAGTTTTCTCCATCTATATCCAACGGCAAGAAATCTTTGCTCACTAACACCAGTCTCTTGCTTGTGGGGATAGCATCCAGCTGTGCTTTCTGTATTGGCTAGGGCTTGTCCTATTTAAAGCAAGCCCATGCCTCACATTTGTGTGTCAAGCCCTCATCCATCTTAGGCAGAAATAGCCCGTTCTTTATTAGTTCTCAAGTATTTTTCCCTCTTATATTGCCCAAACCATTGTGTAATGCTTTTAAAACCATAAGACAATACTCTTGGGAGGAAAATCCAGCTATTTCCATTTATTTTTGCAAAAGACATTATGGCATCCATATAAAACCTGATTGACCCATAATTGAATTGTATAATTAGATAAGGCAATTTTATTGTATTTATATTTCAATGAAGCTGAAACATAAAAGCAATATGAGTGTTGTGTGTGCGATTGGATATGTACAATTTGACCATTCTTACCACTTTTACTGCAACCAATCTGATTCAAGCCATATTCACCTATGCTTTGATTTTTGCAATTGCTTCTACACTTGCACACCTAACTGTAATCTCAGCACAGCATTCAAAATAAATCAGAACTCTCCAATGGTTCCATACCCCTCTCAGAGTAAAGACAAAGTCCTTGTAATGACATCATACATGGCCCTCCACTGTGTGTACCACGCTCTTACCTTCTCACCTCATTCCCTTCTATTCTTCCCCTCATTCATTCTGCTCAAGGTAGAATGCTTCTTTGTTTTCCACAAACATTTCAGGCATGTGTTTACCTCAGAGCCTCTATAGGGGCTGTTCCTTCTGATCAAACACCCTTCTCTCAGATATCCACATCTTCACCTTTCACCTCAAGTCTATATTCAAGTTTTTCTTTTTCAACGAGTGCTACCCTGATCACCCCGTGTAAACTGAACTTCTCTGACTGGAACTCCTGATCTGCATTCCCTGGTCCTTTTTCTCATAACATCGCTAAACTTCTTTCATACTTTATTGTTAATTTATTTATTATGTGTATTGTTTGACTCCTTCCAGTTCAATGTTACCTCTACCAGAGCAGGCATTTTTTTCCTTTTTAATTCCATGAAGGCATCCCCAGGTACACAGTAGTCATTCAATAAACCTTAGTTGACTGAGTGAATGTTGACTGTTCCTTTCTTCTTGAAACTCTGTTTTCTTTTGGTTCTGTGACCAATCTCTTCTGATCATTTTCCTATCTTTCTGGTTGTCACTACTCTAGTTCCTTTTTATATTCCTGTTTCTAGCCATCCCTTACATGTGGATGTCCCCCAGGACTCTTTCCTGCTCTATTTTGTTCACACCCATGTCTCTAGCCCCAATCTGCATCATAACTTCCAAATTAATATCTCAAGCCCATATATATTTCCTCTGAGTTCTAGATGCTTATTATAAATCCACCTATCTACTCAAAATCTCCACTAATGTGTTTCAAAGGCACTTGATACTCAAGTTGTCCCAAACTGAATGTGTTCTTTTATATTTGTCATATCAGAGCCTCTCCTCATATTCTCTCTTTTCTCACCACTCAAATCAGAAATCTAAGCATCATCCTTGAATTTCCCCTCATCTTATTTACCCGTACCATTTCCTCAGTTACCAAGTTCTTTTGATTATTCCCATTAAACATCTCTTAAACTATCCCTTGCTCTTTACCCCCATTACTCCTGGGGAATATTGCAGTAATCCAGGAAAATAAATAATGAAGACCTAAAAGAATTGGTCTCTTAGCTTCTACTTTTCCCTTCTAATTTACAATTCTGCTAGAGTGTGTTTTCTAAAAAGCAAATCTGACTAGGTCATGCTCTTTCTCACATCCTTTCTGTAAACTCTCTGGCCTTATCAGGGTGTGCCTCAGGCTCTTCAGTGCATCCCCTCATGTGGATCCTCTGCTCAAGCTCAAGAGCTTGTCTAATGCTTTATGAACATAAAACATGACCCCTGCTTACAGATCCATAGAGAGATATAGAAACCACCTATGAAAATCACATCAAAAAATCAAAATCGATGATCTGTAAGCCAGTAGGGAGTGAAAAAAGTTACTGAAGAATATTGGCTGTACTTTGTGACTGCAAAATCTTCCTGTGTGATAATCCTATATAAAAGCACATAAACCCAATGATGAAGCTGAGAAATCACAAACAGATGAGGAGAAGGAGGAGGAGGTATTTTTGCACTGCCCATCATGCAGAATAATCCCACAATGCTCCCCATCCGGTGGAGCTTGAATTTGTACTTTCAGTTGTTGTAGGTCAATCTCCATCCTGGAAGGTAAGCTAACTCTTCCTCAACTTGCTCAGGAAGGCACAGTCCTTGGTAAATAATCTGAATTGGTTTGATATATTTAGCATTCTTGGAAATGACCATATAATGGTCTAGAGCTAGACACACAAAGATCTATTATTTTACAGTAAAATGAGTTATAGTCATTGAGATTGTCACTGAGAGCTACATCTCAAATGGTTTAGTAGGAGAGAAGATCTGCACTGAAATAAAAAGTATGAGTTTTTTGGTCTGGCTAGATGTCTTGCCCTGGAACAAAAGGAAATGCCCTTCCCTGAGTAGAGCTCCTCTGGAGAGATGAACTGTGCCAGGGCGCAAGTCAGCTTGGATAAGCACTCTGGTACAGACTATGGACTTTCCTTGTAACCCTCAACATCTGGAAGGAGCATCTGGGAACAACTCAACAGCTACTAGGGTTCAAAGAAAGATAAGACCCCTCTGCCAGATCTGGGCAGAGGTTTGAACAGATGTTTTTATATTGACAGTGGTCTCAGAGTATGGGAATAGTATCTGGAGTAAAACCAACCTTGATTCAAATCCTACCTCTGCCACCTAAAAGCCCTGTGAGTTCAATCTAAGTTGTTAACATTCATAGGCTTTAGCTTCCTCATCTGCAAACTGGAATTGTTATACCTATGTAAAAGGTTGTTGCAAAGATTGAGTGGGACTATGTAATGGAGAAATGCAAGTTACAAGGCTTGGTAGATAATATTCTCTTGATAAATGAGTTTTCATCTTCCCTTACCCAGACTTTGACTGTATGAAGAGTGAGCCTGCAAAACCAAGAATGCTGAAGATCAAAGCTGCCCCTTTTCGAACTGACCCAGTTCTCACAGCAAGGTCTTTATTTCTGTCTTTAAAATACCATCTAGAAACAACATAAGATGGAGATGTGACACTTGTTAAGAAGGAGGCCTTAAAAAGGGACTAGTACATTATTTTGTAAATGAACAATTTTTGTTTTACTCTTATCTAAAAAGTGATACACACCCTATGTTCCTTTTAATGTTGATAAGTTAAATTCCCTGTAATATTGTTAAGATGGCAATATTCCCCAAATTAATATACAGATTCAATTCAATGCCTATCAAAATCCTAGCTGGCTTCTTTGCAGAAATTGAAAAAATTTGACAAGCTGACCCAAAATAACAAAAATTATTCAAAGATAAGGAAACAGTTGGAGGTCTCACACTTTCTAATTTCAAAATTTACTACAGAGCCATAGCAATCAAAACAGCATGGTACTATCATAGGATAGACATAGATAATAGAATATAATTGAAAATCCAGAAATAAATCCACACATTTGTGGTCCATTGGTTTTCAACGAGTGCCAACACTATTCAATGGGTAAAGAATGGTCTTTTCAAACAAGTGAAATAAACCATTTGCACATGGATATCCACATGCAAAAAAAAAAAAAAACCAAATTTGGATTCTTGCAGTACATCATATACAAAAATTAACTCAAAATGGATTAAAGTCCTTAACATAAAAGCTAAAACAACAAATCTCTTAGAACACATAGGCATAAATCTTTGTGACATCGGATTAAGCAATGATTTAAACAATGGATTAAGCAATGATGTAAGCTGTCACACCAAAACCACAAGCAGCAAAAGAACAAATAGATAAATTGGGCATCATCAAAATTAAAAATGTTCGTGCATGAAAGGACAAATCAAGAAATAGAAGGAACAACCCAGAAAATGGCAGATAATATTTGCCAAGCATATCTGTTAAATGGCTTAGATCCAGAATATATATATAACGTCTACAACTCAATAAAAAAGACAACCCATTTTTAACATGGGCAAAGGATCTGAATACATATTTTTCTGAGTAAGATGTACAAATTTCTAATAAGGGCATAAATAGATGCTCAACATCATTAGCCATCAGAGAAACACAAAGCAAAAACACAATGATATATATTCATCCTGCATACCCATAACTCTATACCTGTTGACCAACATTTCACCATTTCCCCGACCTCCCCACCCCTGGTAGCCGCCATTCTACTCTCTGTTTCTATGTGTTTGACTTGTTTAGATTCCACATATAAGTGAGATCATGCAGTATTTTCCTTTCTGTTTCCAGCGTATTTCACTTAACATAATAAATAAGTCTAGACATTTAATGTACAATATGATGACTAGCGTTAATAATACTGTATTATATATTGGAAATTTTCTAAAAGTACATTTCATGTTCTGTCACCAAAAAAAGTGACTATGAGAGGAGATGGATATGTTAATTTGCTTGACTGTAGTAATCATTTCACCACGTATATGTATATCAAAACATTATGTTATATAATGTGATATATAAGATAAATATAATTTTATCTTAAAAATAAAAACACTATGAGATATCACTTCACACCCACTAAGATGGAAGAATAAAAGCAACAGATAATAACCAGTATTGGCAAGAATGTGGAGAAATTCAAAGCCTCGTATACTGCAGGTGGGAATGCAAAATTGTGCAGCTGTTTTGAATAATGATCGTCTAGTTACTCAAACAGCTAAACACAGAGTTACCATGTGATCTAGCAATTCCTCTCCTAGAAATACACCCAAGAGAATTGAAAACACATGTTCAAACAAAAACCTATACATGAATGTTCACAGCAACATTATTCATAATAGTCAAAAAGTAGAAATAACCCATTTCCATTAACTGGAGAATTGATAAATAAAATCTGGTATATCCATACAATGGACTATTATCTAGCAAAAACAAATGAAATACTGCTTTATGCTGCAATATGGAAGAACCTTGAAAACACTCTGCTAAATGAAAGACGACAGACACAAAAGTCTATATATTGTATGATTCCACTTACAGGAATGTCTGGAATAGGCCAATCTATAGAGAAGAAAGTAAATTAGTATTTTCTTAGCGAGGAAGAAAAGAGGTTGGGAGTAAGTAGAGCGTGACAAAGGAAAAAAATATTTCTTTTTGGAGGTGATGAAATTCTTACAAAATTGACTTTGGTGTTGGTGGCACAACTGTTAATATACTAAAAAGCATTGACTTTTACATTTTAAATTGGAGAATTATATGGTATGTGGATTATATTTCAATAAAACCATAATAATAAAAGATGACACATGTTCCTTATAAAAACGTGAAGAAATTCAGATATGCAAAAGGAAGAAAAGGAAATTCCTTTTACTTTTACTTTTTCTTTTCTATTTAAACTTTTATCTTGGATTCAAGGGATAAATGTGCTGGTTTGTTGCATGGATATGTGCATGATGCTGAGGTTTGGGGTACAGATGATCCTGTCACCCAGGTACTGAGTATAGTACCCAATGGGTGTTTTTTTTTTTTTTTTTTTTGAGGCAGAGTCTCGCTCTGTCGCCCTGGCTGGAGTGCAGTGGCGCCATCTCGGCTCACTGCAAGCTCCGCCTCCCGGGTTCACGCCATTCTCCTGCCTCAGCCTCCAGAATAGCTGGGACTACAGGCACCCGCCACCACGCCCGGCTAATTTTTTTTGTATTTTTAATAGAGACGGAGTTTCACTGCCCAATGGGTGTTTTTTTAGCCCAAGACCCCCTCCCTCCCTCTCCCCTCTAATAGACCCCAGTGTGTATTGTTCCCTTCTTTATGTCCATATATACTCAAATGTTTAGCTCCCACTTATAAGTGAAAACATGCAATATTTGGTTTTCTGTTCCTTTGCTAATCCACTTAGGATAATGGCCTCCAGCTGCATCCATGTTGCTGCAAAAAAGACATGATGTTGCTCTTTTTTATGGCTTTGTAGTACTCCATAGTGCATATATACCATATTTTACTTATCCAATCTGCCGTTGATGGGCACCTATGTTGATTCCATGTTTCTGCTATTGTGAATAGTACCTCAATAAACATATAAGAGAATGTGTATTTTTGGTAGAAAGATTTATTTTCCTTTGGGTATATATCCAGTAATAGGATTCCTGGGTTGAATGGTGTTCTACTTTTAGTTATTTGAGAAAGGACCAAATTGCATTCCTCTGGCTTCATTCTTTTTGCTTAGGACTGCTTTGGCTACTAGTGGCTAAACTAACTTACATTCCCACCAACAGAGTATAAGCATTCTATTTTCTTCACTGCCTTGCCAGCATCTGTTGTTTTTTTGACTTTTTAATAATAGCCATTCTGACTGGTGTGAGATGATATCTCTTTGTGGTATTGATTTGCATTTCTCTGATCATCAGTGATGATGAGCATTTTTTCATGTTTGTTGGCCGCTTGTATAGTATTGGAAGTCCTAGCCAAAGCAATCAGGCAAGAGAAAAAAATAAAAGGCATCCAAATAGGAAAAGAAGAATAACTATCTCTCCTCACTGACAATATGGTTCTATACCTAGAAAACCCTAAAGACTCTGCTGAAAGTTTCCTAGAGCTGGTAAACAACTTTAGTACAATTTCAGTATACAAAATCAATGTACAAAAATCAGCAGCACTACTATACACCAATAATGTTCTAGCTAAGGACCAAATCTAGACACAATCCCATTTACAATAGCCACACACACAAAAAACGAGATGCCTAGGAATATATCACCCCACGGAGGTGAAAGATCTCTACAAGGAGAACTGCAAAACACTGCTGAAAGAAATCACAGATGACATAAATAAATGAAAAATAGTCCACGCTCATGAATTGGAAGAATCAATATTATTAAAATGGCCATAGTGCTCAAAGCAATTTACAGAATCAATGCTATTCCTATCAAAATACCAATGGAATTTTTCACGGAATTTAAAAATCTACTCTAAAATTCATATGGAACAAAGAAGAGCTCCAATAGCCAAAGCAACCCTAAGTAAAAAGAATGAAGCTAGAGGCATAACATTACCTGACTTCAAACTATACTACAGGGCTACAATAACCAAAAGAGCATGGTACCACTACAAAAACAAACACAAAGACCAATGGAACGGAATAGAGAACCCAGAAATAAAGCCACACAACTACAACCATCTGATCTTTGACCAAGTCAACAAAAATAAACAATGAAGAAAGTACTCCCTATTCAGTGGTGCTGGGGTAACTGGCTAGCCATATGCAGAAGAATGAAACCGGATCCCTACCTTTCACCATATAAAAAAATTAACTCAAGCTGGGCTGAAGATTTAAATGAAAGACCTCTAACTATAAAAATCCTGGAAGAAAACCTAAGGAATATCCTTCTCAACATCAGCTTTAGCAAATTATTTATAGGTGAGACCAAAAGCAATTGTAAGAAAAACAAAAATTGACAAGTGATACTTAATTAAATGAAAGAGCTTCTGCACAGCAAAAGAAATTATCAACAGAGTAAACAAACAGTCTACAGAATGGGAGACAATATTCCCAAACTATGAATCTGACAAAGGTGTAATATCTAGAATCTACAAAGAACTTAAATCAACAAGCAAAAAAACAACCCAATTAAAAAATGAGCAAAGGACAAGAACAGCCACCTTTTTTATTTTTACTTTTATTTTTTTAGAGACAGGGTCTCACTCTATTGCCCAGGCACAATCATTACTCATTGCAGGCCCAAACTTCTTGGCTCAAGTGATCCTCCCACCTCAGCCTTCTGAGTATCTAGGACTACAGGCACATGCCACCATGCCCTGTAAATTTTTACATTTTTTGTAGAGACACGTTCTGCCTATGTTGCCCAGGCTGGTCTCGAACTCCTGGCCTCAAGCAATCCTCCCACCTCAGCCTCCCAAAGTGCTGGGATTATAGGTGTGAGCCATTGTGTCTGGCTCCATTCACATTTTAAAAAAAACTTCCTTTCTATGTTTCCCAATTGTTTTTAGGTCAAAAAATCCTTATCCTGAAAGGAGAGCTCTCTCATGATTCATCCCATTACTTCTCCAATATCATATTTCAATCACTCCCGAGTTGGCACGATTTGTTCCAACTACAAAAAACTTTTCCTGCTAATATTCCATGCTCTCTTGCAAGTCCATACATTTGCACACAATATTCTCAGGGTTTGTAGCTGTTGATCCCTCCTTTCTTCATGTTGTTAATTGTACTGATGCATCATGATTCAGCTTAGGCATCACCTCCCCCAGAAAATTTTTCCAGAACCCTGGCACGAGCTGTATCTCCTTGGTGTCTAATAGTTCCCTGTGTTTTTTTCTATGAGATAATTCACTGTATGTACATTTTTTAAAATAAAAATCAGAATTAAAAATTATGCCAACTAAAAATTGAAAAAAATTTGCATGGTGCCTCAAAGATCTCTGGGACAATATCAAAAGGTCTAACATTTATACCATTAAAGTTCCAGAAGGAGCAGAAAAAGAAATTGGTGCAGAAAGTAATTTTTGCATAAATAATTGCAGAAAACATCACAAAGTTTGATCAAAGTTATGAATTTACAGATTCAATAAATCAGTGAACTTCAAACTGCGTAAACTTAAGGAAAATCATTTCTAGACAGATAATAAAACAATACCAAAGAAAGAAAAACCTTTAAAGTACCTACAGAAAAATGACACATAATATATATGGTTAACAGTAATTTGGAATACTGTGAATTTCTTGTCAGAAACTATGGAGGACAGAAAACAGAAGAATAATGCCTTTAAATTAGAAGAAGATAACTGCCAAACCAGAATTCTATAACCAGTGAAAATATCCTTCAGGAATGCAGGCAAATACGGACATTGTTAGATGATAAAAAACTAAGAGAACTCATCGACAGCTCTAAAAGAAATAATAAAAGAAATTCTTCAGGCTGAACATAAATGACACCAGAGAGAATCCTGGAATGTCAGGAATGAAGACAGAGAAACAGAAATCGTAAATAGCTGAGTAAATATTTTTAAAAACTATTTTTCTCCTCTTAAGTTCTTTAAAATACATACTGCTATTGAAAGCACAAATTATAACATTTCCTGGTGGAGTTTTAAAAATGTATTTAGATATATGTATTTTTATGTGTATTTAGATATAAATATATGTAAACTTTAAAAGATCAGTGAAGGATTGTGAAGTGATTATAAGGCTTCACTTAAAAAAATTTATTTACAGTACAACTCAGTTGAATTTTGAAAAACACACACAGTTATTTAACCAACACAACAATCAAGATACCAAGTAGTTCCAAGATAGTGAACATAATCATCACCCCCAAAAATTTCCTTGGGCCCCTTTATATTCCTTTCTTCTCTTCCCTTCCCACCTCCCCAGGCAATAAATATGCTTTCTGTCACTATAGAGTACTTTGCATTTTCTAGATTTTATATGAATGAAATCAAGCAGTACGTACCCTTTTTTGTCTGAGTTCTTTCTCCCAGCATAATTATTTTGAGGTTCAATTTTGTTGTGTGTATCAAAGACATGCTCATATATATTAGTGCATTGATTTTTTTTGGCAAGACCAAGTCTACCTACAGATGCTATACATACATGAAGTATAAGTTAGAGGTAAAGATTCTGAGAGAAACTATTTGGTATGTTACCTGCACAGTTCTTGGTACAGTGCTGTGGATACACACTGTACCAAGGTTAGATGTCACTACTTTCTGGAAGACAGCATATTTCTATGGAAAATGCCCAAGTTCCGGAGTTAAATAAAAACAATCATACCAAAGCCATCTGTTGTTAATGGATGAACATCCATGAGCAAGTTATTTTGCCTCTCTCTTTTCCTTAACTTTCTTATCCTTCAAAAACAGGGATAATAACGGCACTCCATTTGGTTGTTATGGGCATTAAAATGAGATCACATATGTAAAGCATTGAATGTGGAGTTTGATACACAGCAGATAATTTAAAATGTTAGTTCCCTTTCTTTTCTACCCTTTTTAAATTTTTTAAAATTTTGTTTTAAGTTCTGGGATACATGTGTAGAACGTGCATAGGTATACATGTGCCATGGTGGTTTGCTGCACCTATCAACCCATCATCTAGGTTTTAAGCCCTGCATGCATTAGGTATTTGTCCTAATGCTCTCCCTCCCCTTGACCCCCACTCCTCAACAGGCCCTGATGTGTGATATTCCCCTCCCTTTGTCCATGCATTCTCATTGTTCAACCCCCACTTATAAGTGAGAACATATGGTGTTTGGTTTTCTGTTCCTATGATAGTTTGCTGAGAATGATGGTTTCCGGCTTCATCCATATCTCTACAAAGGACATGAACATATTCTTTTTTATGGCTGCATAGTATTCTATGGTGTGTATGTGCCACGTTTTCTTTATAGAGTCTATCATTGGTGGGCATTTGAGTTTGTTCCACGTCTTTGCTATTGTAAATAGTGCTGCAATAAAGATGCATGTGCATGTGTCTTTATAGTAAAATGATTTATAATCCTTTGGGTATATATCCAGTAATGGAATTGTTGGGTCTAATGGAATTTCTGGTTCTAGATCCTTGAGGAATCACCACACTGTCTTCCACAATGGTTGAACAAATTGACACTCCCACCAACAGTGTAAAAGCATTCCTATTTCTCCACATCCTCACCAGCATCTGTTGTTTCCTGACTTTTTAATGATTGCCATTCTAACTAGTGTGAGATGGTATCTCATTGTGGTTTTGATTTGCATTTCTCTTATGACTAGTGATGATGAGCTTTTTTTCATATGTTTGTTGGCTGCATAAATGTCTTCTTTTGAGAAGTGTCTGTTCATATCCTTCGCCTACTTTTTGATGCGGTTATTTTTTATTGTAAATTTGTTTAAGTTCCTTCTAGATTCTGTATATTACACCTTTGTCAGATAGATAGATTGCAAAAAATTTCTCCAATTCTGTAGGTTGCCTGTTCATGCTGATGATAGTTTCTTTTGCTGTGAAGATGCTGTTTAGTTTAATTAGATCCTATTTGTCAATTTTGGCTTTTGTTGCCATTGCTTTTGGTGTTTTAGTCATGAAATCTTTGCCCATGCCTATGCACTGAATGGTATTGCCTAGGTTTTCTTCTAGGGTTTTCATGGTTTTAGGTTTTATATTTAAGTCTTTAATCCATCTTGAGTTAATTTTTGTATGAGGTGTAAGGAAGGGATCCAGTTTCAGCTTTCTGCATATGGTTAGCCAGTTTTCCCAGCACCATTTATTAAATAGGGAACCCATTCCCCATTGCTTCTTTTTGTCAGGTTTGTCAAAGATCAGATGGTTGTAGATGTGTGGTGTTATTTCTGAGGCCTCTGTTCTGTTCCATTTGTCTATATATCTGTTTTGGTACCAGTACCATGATGTTTTTGTTGCTGTAGCATTGTAGTATACTTTGAAGTCAGGTAGCGTGATGCCTCCAGGTTTGTTCTTTTTGCTTAGGACTGTCTTGGCTATGTGGGCTCTTTTTTGGTTCCATATGAAATTTGAAGTGTTTTTTTTCTAATTATGTGAAGAAAGTTCATGGTAGCTTGATGGGAATAGCATTGAATCTATAAATTACTTCAGGCGGTATGGTCATTTTCACAATATTGATTCTTCCTATCCATGAGCATGGATTTATTTTGCATTTGTTTGTGTCCTCTCTTATTTCCTTGAGCAGTGGTTTGTAGTTCTCCTTAAAGAGGTCCTTCACGTCCCTTGTAAGTTATATTCCTGGGTATTTTATTCTCTTTGTAGCAATTGTGAATGGGAGTTCACTTATTATTTGGCTCTTTGCTTGTCTGTTATTGGTGTATAGGAGTGCTTTGTGATTTTTGCACACTGATTTTGTATCCTGAGACTTTGCTGAAGTTGCTTATCAGCTTAAGGAGATTTTAAGCTGAGACTATGGGGTTTTTTAAATATACAATCATGTCATCTGCAAACAGAGACAATTTGACATCCTCTCTTCCTGTTTGAATACCCTTTATTTCTTTCTCTTGCCTGATTGCCCCGGCCAGAACTTCCAATACTATGTTGAATATGAGTGGTGAGAGAGGGCATTCTACCCTTTTTTGTCTGGGGAAAAATTGTCATCCTTGGGGGGAAAAAAAAGCAGTAGCATCTTTGAGCTTAATTGTAATATCATAGTGCCATCTGGTGACCATATGGAACGACTGCATTATCCACATGGGATATTTCATGTCTAACAAAAATCTACAACATGTAAATCTCTAGTGTGTTCTGGGTTAGTGTTATAGGGACAGACAGTGAGGGCTGTACTTGAGAACTGTTCTCCTGAGCTACTCCTTTGGAGATCCCTCCCCTGGTTAGGCACTTTTTCATGTCAGAAAGAAAAATAAGAATTTTCCCCTTTGCCTACCCTAAGATGGTAGATGGCAGGTTGTATAAGCAAATGAGTGAAGTCTTCACACATCCCTTCGGCTCTAAGGAAGATGCTGGGAAAGGGGAGTTGGTATTTTGTCTTGTTGAGAGATCTTCCCTTGAAAGATTTGGCTACTGTACCTATGGCCTCGAGTCCAATTCCAAATAGGAGTTTCAAACTCAAGTAACCCCGAATAGCACCTAGCTGTCCCTAAATATGAAATAAAGGCCCCTCTTCATTCTTCCAACTACCCCAGAATGCAAAGAACTGTACCATCAGAGTGTAGCCAGGGCTTTTGAATCCATCACACTTTTACCTGAACTCAGATTTCATGAAGTACCTCAACCCCCACCTCCAGTGGCTTTGAAACAAGTCTTAACAGATGGTCACTCTTGCCATCCATCCCATGCCATCAATTCAAGTCAAGACTGGTCAATGTACTGAATATGAACTTTATTGTGATTTGGTTTATGTAAGGCAGTGTAGTGAAGGCACTGCAGAAGTTAAACAGACTGGAAAACATGGTAAAAAATGAGCGAGCTAAAAATGAATGCTTGCTGGTCTAGGCTAAGTACTACAACTATGTTTCTTTTTCATCATTGCAGAAGCGTTGAAATATTGTTGAAGGTGGGGGTTTGGGGTGGAATTAGGGAAGGCTTCATGGAGGAGGTGGCATTTATACTGGGCCTTGAAGGAGGGGCAGAAAGTTGATAGGTTAAGATGGAGGGAAGTACATTTCATAATGACTGACTCTAGAGAAAATTCTGTAGAAGTACTGAAAAATGAGAGGGCAAACAAACACCCCCAGCGAGTGAAGCATCCCAACTGAGAGAAAAGTCTGAGGAGTCTGGGCTGGGACCAAAGTCTCAAGTCCCCAGATGGGGTCTTCAGTACAAATGATATTAGGAGGCACAGGACAATGGGCTTGTTTGTAAACCTAGCAGCAGCGAGAGGTTTCACATTGCAGTCAGGGGCCCCAAACTGGCTGTAATATGTCTGGATGAATTCTCTCATCTTTTAGGTGTGTATGGTACTTACTCATCTTTCCTCTTGCCCACTGACTGCCTGAATGGTAGTTCGTGCGCGCCCATGTGCGCGTGTGTGAGTGTAGGTGTGTGTGGATGGGTGGGGGACCGAGGCTTTGTCTCCCACTGCAGCTTCTTCCACTTTTCCGTCTTGTGGCACACAGCAGGCTTCCATTGAGCTGAAGCTCAGGCCCTTCTCACTGTCTAGGACTCATTGAACTCCAGCTCTTGATTAAGCACCAGGAAGCTTTCTCAACATGAAGGTAAAATTTACTGTGGGGGGTGACTTGGGTTAGGGCAGGACTACACTTTCCGGAGGTGGTGATGGTGGTGAGTGGTGGTGGTGGTGGTGGTCGTGGTTGGTGGTGGTGGCAGTGGTGTCTGTAAGGGTTGGGGACTTAAAGCCGGCTCTGGCTGCTGGGTGAAATGCTGCTGGGAAGTCTATAGTGTTCAGTCAGGAGCTAGGATGTCAGGCTAGACCAGCTTGGCCTTGATCAGCCCTCCTCCTTCCTCAACATGCCCTACAGGGGAGATATATCAAACAACTGAAAACATCAAAGACATCTGTAGGGTGTCCAGCCTCTTGTTATTGTCCTGCTTGAATCTCACCCCCGGAAGCCCCAGAGATCCTTTCTTGGCAAATGTGTATGATGTCTAGATAGGACTGTCGCCTCCCCATGTCCAGCTGCTGGAGGTATATAGGTTATGTAGCTACAGATGCTACTTGGATTGGGAGGTATGGGAAATTTATCAGAAGAGAGGAAGAGTTAATTATTGTGAATCTCATTCTTTCTAAAGATTGTGAATCTTAACTAAGACCTGGCACCTGACGGAAAATAAAAGGGTGGCAAGCTTTGTCAGGATTCTCTGGGATTGGAGATTTAGAGCTCAGTGAGATCATCGCTGGAAATAACCTTGAAGCTGATGTGGCCTTGCTTGACTTTGGCAGTCGGACCACCCTTCTTACGCAGGTACAGAGACTTCAGATCACGGCAGTCGCTGGGGTCAGCATCCAGAGTAACCTGCCCCAAGAACTGATCACAGAATTTTCGGCTGTTCCAGACCTGGAAAGACAAACGAAGGGAGTGAAGATGAGCAGCCCTCAGTGAGATTAGCCTTTGCCCAGTGACATCCAGATCTAACGCTGAGCTTCAAAAGATTTGTTTTAAAACCAAGAGACTATTCTGTCCTTTCCTGATAGCCCATCAGTTGAGGGGAGGATACCTCAAAGAATATACATGAAAAGCCAGAAAACAGAATCTCCGGGTCGTTCTTGACCTGTGGGATGGTTACCTAAAGGCTGCTGGTCAGGAGTATTAAGTCAGAAAAACTGCCAAACTGCAGTGATTCATCCTGACCTAGCCATGTGAGGGTCCTCTGAACTGGCATAAGCTTTGCTCCATGGGATTTTATGATACATGTGTTAACATGTGTACTGGTGAGCATGTGGGCTTTTGCCCACAATTAAATAAATGGAAGAGAGGAGATTTAGGATGGATGGTAATAAGGAAGTCAGTGTCCATGCTTGATGAGAAGAGTTTTTGAGTATAAAACAAACCAAAAAAATATGATAATTCTTGCTCTGCATCCTAAACATATATAAGGTACTTGGGATCATCTAGTATCTGGTACAAAGTATGAGCCTTTCTGGAGACCCCTGTACACACTCTTACCTGTACTATAATAGGAATGTCAGTGGTCCTTCGGTAGAAAATGGCCTGGGTGTCAAAAATGGCATGAACTGTATTCTTCTGGACAGGAGAACGGACTTCCTCCTTTCCACATTTGATGACCAAATATGGGTTTACAGCTGGAACAAAGTGACATATGTTTTTAACACAGCAATTAAAGTTCCTTTTCTAGATAGACAAGAAGGTATCTCGCTAAGCCAATTCTGGGACTTTCAGCATAGCACTCGAGCACCAGAATGACTGAGATTCAACACTTTTATTCCCACTTCCCTTTCCTTTTCCATATTTTATATAGGAATATGAAAATGAATCTAATGTGGGCTTTGCCTGAAGTTGACATCCCATCCTCTGCCATGGTTGCCATCCATTCCCAACTTCTCTAGACAAAATATCGCTGGAGAAAATCATTTGTGATCATGTTTTCTAACTTATGTGCTATAAATGCAACTGAATTTTGCTTTCCCAGACATTCCTGCCATTCTTACTTTCATTGGCATACTTCTTCTCCAGGTCCTCAGCACTGTGAACAGTGATCTGAGTAACTACTTTCGGGTAGCCACGAGCCAGGTTCCAGCAGGACATTTTGGGCATGTCCAGAGTCAGTTCCCTAGAACATCAAAAATAAAATATTGTCATCATATGATAAATATCCTTTGATGAAATAAGCCCGCCAAAGCAGACATCATTGCTGAAAAGCATGAGACATTGTGTGACTTAGCCCATTCCTCCTCAGATATGTCTTATATGTATTTTAAGCATGCTTTCCTTTCTCCTTTCTTTAAGGGCCAGGAGATAAAGATCAAAGTAGGCAGGGCTGGGACAAAAAGGTGGCTTTGGTGATCCAGCACACAGAACATAATAGAAGAGCAGGGAGGAGTGCTACCTACTTAAGAAAAGAGGCCATCAGCCAGAAAACAGAAGACAAATTTGATGTGGAAGAACTTAGACTATAGGCCTGTTCCTCTTTAAGGGTAGCTCAGGGCTCTGAAGTTCAGACCTTCACTGGGGAATTTCCCCCAACCACCCTTTGAGAAATATTTTTACCACCATGATTTCAGTGAATCAAGTCTGATTTAAACAAGTTGTCCCATTGAATGTCTGAAGAGGGGAGACGGGTGAAGGGGTTTAGGATTGGAAGTAAAGCAAAGAACAGGGGTTTGAGGGCTTGCGAAGGAAACTGAACCTGAGCTGGACAGGCACTTCAGAGAAGATTCTCAGGAGAAACTCGCTGGTGCGACCATGCTGGAACATGGTTGGGACAAGCACATAGTTGCCCTTCTTCAGGTACTTGCTCAGAAACACTGTGCGGGTGTCAATATAGGTGGAAGTCCCAGCACGCTCCTGGATGTAGAGGTGGTGGAGGCGGAATTTGCGGTTCATCTCCACCTGGAAATGAAATAGGGTAAAATATTCAATTCCACTCAAATCATGGTTTTTGTATCTCTGTCTTCTTTATCCCTAGGCCTTCCATTCTTCCCCTACCATTAAATTATCCTAATTTTTACTCTGTTTGCCTTCATTCTCTCTGCCCCAAATGCCCATTTTTACCTTGAAGAGCTCAAAGCCAATGATGTAATTGTCAGGTCTTCCCATTCGGCGGTAAGTGCGCAGGTCCTTCTGCTGCAGTGACATAATGACCTTGTGCCCATCCTCAGGCACAGTGAAGATGTACTAAGGGAAAGAGGCCACCACAGAGGTGAGTTAGCATTCCCATTTCAGATGAACCAGCTTAAATTTCAGGGAATAAAGCTTGTCATTGGGAAGCAGAGCCTTGAGTTATTTTCTGGGCTTTCATATTTATCAGACAACAAGGTCTTGGATAATTCACTGACTTGCTAAGTGTAGACCATTAACACTTGTTTCTTTCTATGTCATTCAGCATGTGTTGAAGGACAACTTTATTCTTAGCCTTTGATGCCAAAGAGGATATGCTTTGTTCTAATAAGTTCTTGGTAAATTATTGTATTATTATTATTATTATTATTATTGTTATTATTATCCCTTTGTATTTAAATGCCATATATAGAAAAAGTTTGGAATCCATAAAGACAGAAAGGTTTTTATTTGACTCAACCTGACACTACAGCATCACCCTGGGCTAGCCTCCTATTGCCAGCCAGACATACAGCTTGTGGAAGGGCTCCTTGGAGAATTGATGTTTTGCTACTGCCACTTTAAGGAAGCTACAAGCCTGTGTCAGAGACTTTCCAAACATCATCTGGGGAATCACGGTGCTATTAGGAGATAAAACTAAAAGGCATCAGATTTTTCTCTCTGTCTCTGTCTCCATTCCTCTCTCCCTTTAGAAGGAAACATAAAACAGCTACTCAGGAGGCTAAGGCAGAAGGATCCCTTGAGCCCAGGAATTCAAGGGTGCAGTGAACTGTGATCGTGCCACTGCACTCCAGCCTGGGCAACAAAGTGAGACCCCATCTCTAAAATGAAGGAAAGAAGGAAGGAAGGAAGGAGGGAGGGAAGGAAGGAAGGTAGGAAGAAAAGAAGGGAGGGAGGACTTAAAAACAGATTCTGAACTAAGGCCCCTAAGTTCAATCCTGTACATAAATATAGAGTGAAGCCATTTTCCCAGCTTAGTATATATGTCCAATACTTGAAACATTTCCAGAGTTGTAAATGGAGGTGAGGTGGTGTGGGTGGGGGGAGATAGGATATTTCTTTAGGAACAATTAAGATGGGAAGGGTGGAAGAGCAGTATGAGTTAGGTGAATCAGCCCACTAGTCTCCATATTCTCCTAAATGCCTGACCAATGAGATCCATGAAAAGAAAAGACGCACCCATGGGCAGTGAGGCAGCAATATAGTCAGAATTCTTGTTTTCTATGAGTTAGCTCATCAGCACATTTTGAGATGAAACCATCCAGGTTGTTATAGATTCAGCCTTTAGGTGTTTGGATTTTTTACTCTGGAGTGTGCGTGGACTTGACCCTGTTATGTCACCTGGAATAGCACTGTAATGGGAGATGGATGGGACAGAGTCGTTGACAGGGCAATGATTCAAATCCTGGGAAAAATGACCTGGATCTAGATGATAAAATGGAGGCATAATAATGGGGTTCAAAAGAGTCATCTGCATTAGAAAGAGGAAGAATATAGTAAATGTGCACCCCAGAGAACAGCTGGGCAGTAAAGAGAAATGAGGAAGAATTGAGAGAGCATCTCAAAGCAGATCTTCTCTCTCCAATATGGGACCATCACAAGGAAGCAGGGATTGTCAAAGAGCCATACCAGACAATATGGCCAGAAGAGAGGCAGCCAGAGGAGGTGATTCAGATTTGATACTGCTGCCAAAGTCTGTCTCTGCAAAAAGACATAGTCTGCTGTGTTTTACAAGCACCTGAGACAATCCGTAGGGATCCTGGTTGATGAATATTACACAATAGCTGCAAAAGGAAGACTTGATGCTAAAGAAATACTCCAGAGATGACCAAAGCAAGATCTGAGTTCCTATTGACTGGATAACTTTGAGGCAAATAAAGTAATTGACTCAAACCTGGGGATTCTGCAGGAAGGTATCACGGTTGTTATAGCAGCCTCCTGAGCGGTTCATCAGGGGATCATCATCCACAGTCCAGCATCCCAACACCGATTCCAGCTCCTTTCGGCCAAAAATAGGGTTGTTCACATTGCGGCAGACATTCAGTTTGTGAAAGTTGCGGCAAAAGTCCTCCAAGCTCATCCTGAATGGAAGGAGCACAGGAAAAAAGTAAAGATGGTATTTAATACTTAACACTGTAGTTCCATGTAGAAGCCCCAATTCCCTTAGTGCAGAAACCCCTCCTCACCAAAACTCTCCATCATCAGACATAACAAGCCCCAGGTTCTTGCGATCTGCTGCAGTCAGTTGCTGCCACTCTTCAGAACTGAAAGTAAATAGAAAAAAAAAAGATAAATCATTATGTTTGCCATTGACTTCTTGTAGTAAGTAGGATGCCAGAGAAACAGAGTGCATGAGGATCAGTCCTGCTTTATTTCATCTGCGGCTGGGTCACAGACCCCGTGCCTGACAAAAGCCCACAGATGTCACTGAGCATTGACAGCACACTAGCAGTCTGGAGGGATGGGTCTGGGAGAACTACAGGGCTTTGGAGACGTAGCTGTGAAAGTGGAATGCAACTCACATTTCACTCCAGGGGCCACTCCATTCCTGTCTTCCCAAGGGGTTTCTCAGGCGAACCATATACAGCTTCTCAGCACTGAAGACTTCCACAAGTCTCTCTCCAAGACGAATTTTGCGAATATCAGTCATGGTATAGGTATGGCCCTTCAGCAGACCCCAATCAGTTTCAACTTCTTGCTCCTCCTGATTGGGAGACTGAGAGCAAAGAAAGATATATAAAGGCACAGGAATTGGGAGACCCAATCCTGACTCCTCTTCTTCATTAATTGGCTTAACCCAGTAGGATTGAAGCTAGTTCTCACACAGATGGAAATTTCATCCTGACACCCAACTTGAAACAAAAGCGGTAGAGGAAAATAAATAAAGAATGTAATATAACAACTCAAACAAGTCAGATTCAAACTATCCACTGTAGGACATTAATATGAACTGCCATAATATTTGATGGGGCAGATTCATTTATTGAGCAAGCAGCCATAACCTCAAGATCTAGAAGCAGAGACAAGAGGAATAATTTAGCAGAGGCTACTGACACCAGCCTGGATGCTGCATTGGTTCCATGTGGAATGACTGGTACAAAAGGATAAAAAACTAAAGCACCTCAGCTTCCACACCAGGGCAAAATGTGTATTTTAGCTTTCCAAGTCCCATTAATAGTTTTCCATGGGTCTTCGGGTTAAGGGCGAATTTCCCTACCAAACTTTGTAGTCTCTTCTGCCAGGAATGAGTATACAGTGGTTGTTTTTCATGAGTACAAACCTCAATGGAACAGCAGATCAGACCACCTTTGGTAAATGTTTTGTACAGTTCTCCGAATAGCTTGTACTTCTCCTCAACAAGCTCAGTGTATCTTCCTTTCTGCATGTCAACAGTTTCAGCCAATGTGCCCGTGAAGTCCACAATAATATCAGTGATGGTCAAACCATCCAGGGCCTCATAACAGCCTAGCAGCCTGAGGGCAAGTATGCAAGGTTATCTTTGTAAAATTGTTTTTCCAGGTCAAGAACATCATAATCTAAAGAATCAGAACATCCCCTGCCTAGACTTTACCAGATGGCTTTTCTCTAGGTATGAAATGAGAGATGTTTTGAAATTATATTCAGAAATTTCTAGGCTTAGGCTATGTTGATCAAGGACAGTCTATGCAGAAACTTCTTTCTACGGGGAGATATGAGATAAAGAAAAAATGAAGTGATAGTGTCATGTGATCTGCAGATAGCAGGAGGAAAGGGTACCTGGGAGCAGGTAAGAGTTTAAATGGAAACAAGAACCTCTGATTTCTCTCTCATCTAAGATTTCTGAGAGCCAGGCCCAAGTGCAAAGCAATGCCTTGGTTCTGACTGACATCTTACCCAACTTAAACTCCAGGGTTGGGCTGGGAGAGAATGAGCTCCCAAAGATAAATGTGGCTTTCCTTTCCTCATGTACCCTGATAGCAGACTAGTCAATCCCCTCCTTACTTTGCATAAGCTTTTTCCAGCAGAGCATTCCAAAACTCATTCATGGAGGTGGAGAAAGAGAAGACCAGATCTCCGTTAATGGTGGGCAACAAGTCATCAATCACCACTTCAGTCCATTCTCCAAAATGCCAGAAACGAAAGCGAAATATCCCAGCGTATTTTTCTGTTTTTTGAGGGTCCCATTCCTGTTCCTTATGGTTGGGAATTGTCTAGAAATGCAAGAACATTTAATCAAGTGTTATTCACCAGACCACATCCAGAAACTGAGATTACAGTTTACTCCTGGCAAATCTACAGGGCAACAGGAAGCATGCCACATACACCTGGTTTGAGTCTGGATTGGAAATTCCTAGATATGGCATTTTGCCCACAACTTCTGCTTCCTCAGTTCAGTTTTGCTGAGGATGATATCACCATGCCTGTCTAAATGCACACAGGAGTACACAGTGTGGCTGGGACAACCAGTTAGTGGTTAAATGCTTTCCACAAATAATCTATAAACTAGATGTTGAGAAGCGGACTATATAAACATATTCATGATTGCATGTTTAAAATGCAAGGCATTCTAAAGAGCAAAACCAATCAAAATCAAGGCCCATTGTAGTTTGCTTTTTAAATATCCATTCTAGAGATTTTATATCAATTATATTAAATATGGATTTCATTTGCATTTTGAATAAAATCATGTTTAGGAATTTTTTTTGTATAACAGCTACACATTAATATTCTAAAATTATTTTTTGAGGAAAATGTTTTAACTTTGTCCCAAGTCAAGTTAACACTTCATTGCCTTGACCTCTACCTGAATGCTAAAGGAATTTTTGTACTATTAATAATTTATTAGAACTTTTCAAGTCCTACTTCTGTATTTCTCACCTTTTCTGTTATTAATATGTATTATTGACTTCCTGGCTTCTACTGACTTTATACCCCAATAGGTACAGATAACATAATATGCAGAGATACTGAGTCAATGCACGGCAAATGATAACCAAAGATCAGTAAGCATATATGACAAAGCAAGTAGAGTAAAATGTTAATGGTAGAATCTAGGTGGGTATATGAGTGTTCACTATAAAATTATTTCAACTTTTCTGTGTTTGCAAAACTTCTTATAATGAAATGGAGGGAAGTCGCCTAGTTAATATCTCTGCTTTCAAGAAATACAACAATCTAAGAAAGTTATGCGCTGATTTTTTCCTAAAGTTATTAAAGAAGACAAGAAAGTGGAAACTGAATGAGGTCCCACAGGAGGGATAATACCTTTGTCCAATGAGACTCCTGAACAGCCAAACAGGAAAATGCAGAAACCATTGGCTTGTGCCCCAGTCTCCCTTGGGTCAGCTGGTGGTTGCTAATGTTGCCCACAATCAGATGGGGGTCATCACAGATGTCCTATGAATACAATAATTGGTTATATGAGAGTCTGGGAAGAGTTTCGCAAGAGTCACTGTGAGCTGAACTAGGCAGGACAGCCTTCATAGAGGAGATAAGGTTAGGGTTGAAAAATAAGTAGGATTTCCATAGATGGGATGAAGGGAAGGCTGAGGGGATTATAAGGAAAACCAAAAAACAGTTGATCATCTAGCCCCATGTTTGGAAGTGGCAGGAGAAATGAAAGGAGAGGGTGTGATGAGATTGGGTGCCATGCGGTGGTGAGGGCTCTTAGACATAGCTATCATTGGGGTTTGGGAGAGTTTTCACCACAGCAGTGAACTTTCCAAAAAAATAATAACTAGGAATTAGTACATTACATTCTGATCCTATTTTGCCAGGATGAGATTTTCTGAAGCACCCGTGCTTGGAAGGGAGGTTGTATTAAAGAGACAAGGTCTAATGAAGGTTAACATTAATTCATCTCCTTCTCTAGGAAAACCAGTTAGGAGACCTTATAGGAAGCCCTTTTCTAACATAAAGCAAAAGCAACAGTGGTCTCCATAGCAACCAGATTTTTCTACATTTGTGGATGAATATAGATGACAGCAGCATTAATAGCAAGTGGTAATAAACCACTCACAGGAACACTTCAACCGACACTCTTCCCAGTGAAAGTCCTGAGGGGATCTGGGCAGAGTGGGGGCAGTATTTGTTTGGAATGTATGTGTGTATCTTCCCCCCAACATATTAACTTGCCTTTCCCACTGGGAGTAGGAAAATGATACCTAAATGATACAATTATAACACAAAGTGATAGGGCACAGTAGAGTCATTTTCAAAGCATAATTCATGTCTAAAGGAAGAATCCCCATAATTCTCCTGATCATAGTCAGAATAGGATTCATAGTGTTGTTAACACTGGAGTTGACTAGAATTAGGCAGTTGGACAAGAGAGGGGTACGGTGGCATAACAGGTAGAGAGAAAGGCATGGGCAAAGGCATTTTGGCATACATGACACTACATAGTTGAAGACATAATTGGGTGACTCAGAGTATCAGCATTTGAAGAGTTCAAAGGCAGGAAATACCAATGCATTCTTGACTAGATGGAGAAAGCTTCACGAGGAGGCCATTGGCCGGTACCTTGACATTCTGCTTACGCAGCAGAAATAAATCCTTGTCTCAAATGGAATCTAGACATATATCCTTTTAAAAAGTATTAGAGACAGCTATATTTTTCTGGTCCTCAAACCTCTTTTTTTAATGGCCGTAATTCTCCTTGACGAAGGGTCTGGTCTACAGAATGAAACATTCCATATATTCTTTAAAGGCCAAAATAACTCTGGAAAGAAATAGGCAGGCATTCTGGGCAAAGACAAGTCCAAGCTGGAGATTAATTGGGCATCCCTCTGCCAAAAGGAGATGGCTAGATAGGTTGTCAGCTTTGGATTCTCAGGTCTTTTTTTTTAGATGCATGCCTGGTAGTTCACAACTACTTTTTGTTTTAGGAGAATTTTCTATCTTAAAAAATATTTTTTATGGGCTGTAAACTGCCTTTGTTTTCACTTGTTGAAAATAGAGCAGGTATGTTGGGTAAGTCAAACCCTGATGTTCTTTTTCTTCTCATTGTTTTTTGCCTTTTCTAAAATGAAACTAAGCACAGTTTTTCCTCCCCAGGTCAGGTGTTTTCATTTTATTTGGAGCAAGATGTCAAAGTATAAAATAATTTCTGGCCAGGTGTGGTGGCTCTCGCCTGTAATCCCAGCACTTTGGGAGGCCGAGGCGGGTGGATCACCTGAGGTCAGAAGTTCAAGACCAGCCTGGTCAACATGGTGAAACCCCATCTATTCTAAATATACAAAAATTAGCCAGGCGTGGTGGCAGGCGCCTGTAATCCCAGCTACTCAGGAGGCTGAGGCAGGAGAATCGCTTGAACCCGGGAGGCAGAGGTTGCAGTGAGCCGAGATCACACCATTGCGCTCCAGCCTGGGCAACAAGAGAGAAACTTCGTTCCAAAAAAAAATAATGATTTCTTTGACCTAGATAATACATATCATAGTTTCCTAACATGGAAAAACAATAAAGTGAACACTGATATATGAAAAAGTGTGCTTTTAGATTAATAAGGCAAATTATTTGCTAATTTTATGTAGAGTTATTAGTGGTTGGAGATACATCATGGTGTCTTGAATTTCCATAAAATTTTCATTTCACAGTAGGTATCTAGGTTTAGCCAACACTTTTGGCATGTCAACTTCTATCGAAGACATAAAGGGTCACATAAGTGAGCAAAAAGACATATAAACAGAATTCAAATTGAGGAATGGGGTAATTATTCTCTTGTTGACCCAAGATGGATATGATTATTATATATTATATGTGTGTCTATGTATATACATGTATGTACATATAATATATATATTAAAAGCTGTGTGAAATTCATGAGAGAATGTAAATTTGGGACCCCCCCCACAACATTCCATTTCCTCTTATAAACTGGCCCATTCTCCAGTTATACTTTACCCCTCTTCATACGTGATGGCTATTTAACAATAGATTTAAAACATGACAAGTTAACAGTCATAGAATGTCAAAACTGGAATGAATTTTGGAGACTATCTAGTAAAGCCTATTTTTCACATGAGGAAGCAAGCTCAGAGAGGGGCAATAACTTGCTACTCTGATCATCTAGCTAGTCAGCAGGAGACCTAGGCCTAAAGTTTTTTATTTTTCAGAACCACATATGGCTAGAGAAAGAAGCTGAAGACCTCAGTCGTCCATCCCTGTGCCTTTAGGCTCAACAATGGCCACCACATAAAGGATGATATTGTGCACCTCCTCAGGGACAGAGATGCTACTACCTCTTTCAGTCATTCATCCCAGTGTTTTATGCCTCTGCTTAAAACCTACCTAAACACTCTTCACTCTTTTGGGAAATTTACTTACCTCTTAGCTTTTGGTTCCAGGATAAATATCACTAATAGGCGTTAGTCTGCTCAATTAAATTCAATAAATATGAATCAATCTCTTACTATATGTAAGCATCGTGATATGAAATACGGGAAATAAATCCTTTATTAAGCCCTATCTTCTGCCTCTTTAAGGAAGTGAGGCATTAAAAGACTAGAAAGTAGCCAAGGATTTAGAAAGGGTAAAGGGTAATAAGCCAATGCAAATCTAGCAGCCAAACAGACTATTTGGTGACAAATTTGAAAACAACAAAATGACTGTTTGTTGACTTCTCCCCTAATTTTGGACACACCGGATATCTTCCTGTTGGGGTTAAGGATGTAAGACGAGAAATTTTTCTGTAACTCAAAGCTGAGATGCAGAGTGCAGATGGGACATTTCAGCGTGAGCTGTGCTGGAGTGGTAGGAATGGGGTTGGAGGAGAGGTCACAGCACACATATTCACAACATTTGGGTGGCTTAGGAGCAAGGAGGGATGCTGAGCCCCTAATGGCTCCCAGCTGTGCTGGCACAGTTGAAGTGATCATTTTGTCACGGCAAAATGATTTCTTAGGAAGAAACACACAACTAGGAAGTTGAGTACCAAGAGTAAAGCTGAAATGGTCCCCGCATGACCCCACTTCTGAGCCAAAACCTTCCATTAAGCAAAGCAGCTTCTCTAGGAAGTGTGTTCTCTTAGCTTAGTCTTAAGGGACTTCTCATTGTCCTTACTTCATCCTCCTTCCCAGAGACCTCTGAGCGGGAGGGGGCATACAGTTACAAGTCCTGTAGCCCTGCACAAGGCACTCTATGTGACTCCCTTTGCACCTACCACATCCAAATTCAGCATTTTTTTTACACAGGTGAAATTTACTGACAATAAACATGGAGGTCCAGGGTAAACCGCAGGAATCTCAGTAAAATGAAAAGCTGCCCAGAAAACCAGCAGCCAGAATAGTGGAAACACTTTCAAAAGTGCTACGTGCAATCTAGCAGTAGTGAGGGGGTAGGGGTGTGGACACCTACAAGTGAGGTCAGGCCTGCAGTAGGTATATTATGAATAAGTCCAGGGTCTAAATAGTCCCAGAAAGCTCAGGGGCTAATTTTCACAGAACTGCTATTCAGGAACTGAGGGTTTTGTGAGCTAGTCCAAGTAGTCGTTATCTTACTTAGAAAATTGAACCATCCCCCAGATGCAGCATTTATAGGTGGACTTAGGCTCAGGGACTAATGTTGCACCAGCCTCTCAAGAAGTCCACTTTTCCTACTGGGGAGTTTCAATTCTGCATGAAGATTTTGTTATCAATAAAATAGTCTCTTCCTTCCTAACCCATCCAAGGAAAGCTCAATATGGAGAATAGAAGAGGATCTTAGGCCCAACCACCACTTCCAAACTGGGCCACCAAATCACTGTGTAATCATTTTCTCACTTTAACCTTCAGGATTCTGCTAGGAGACTCAAGGCACAGATCCCGAACTGCTTTTTTGGGAAGAATTTATATATCTATGCAACGGAATACTGTTCAGCAATAAGATGGAATAAACTGATACATGCTACAACATGGATGACTCTTGAGAACATTATGCTAAGAAAAAGAAGCCAGTTACTTTTATGATTCCATTTTAAGTGAAATGTACAGAATAGGCAGTTCTGGATAGAAACCAAAAGTACATTAGTGGTTGGCTGCAGCAGGGGTGGGGGTAGGGTGGAGGGATTACTCCCTTCAAATGTGCACAAGGGATCTTATTGAAGTGATGCAGCTCTTCTACAACTGGGTTGTGGTAATGTTTGCACAACTTTAAATTTACTAAAAATCATTGCTTTGTATACTTAAAACAGGTGAGTTTCACAATATATAAATTGCACTTCGATAAAGCTGTTAAAGTTTGTTAATGCATAATTTAAAATAAATAGGACAGTTGGAGAAAAGACTATGGGCCTATTCAACTCTCTTCAATTGTGTAAACAGTGGAAAACACTTAGGACTACTCACATGGGGTGATATAGTCTCTGGGAAGAAAAGGAAATTCTTGAGCAGACTAGGCCAAAACTACTATACCTAGGTGTTGCATTCAGCTGGTGGTTGGAAATTTCCATTAGCACAGAGAGAAAAGTGTTTCTTTCCTTACGGTTCCCTCATATGCTGTCACCCAAGCCTGTATATTCTGCTTCTAATGTCTTCCCTTATCTGCCTTTCCCTTCCATTCCTACTACCATAATTTTAATCCAGAGCCTCATCACCCTCCCACTCTCAACCAGACAATGTAGTAAAATGGCCCCAGGGGAATGTATTCTCGAGGGGAAGACTAGGCAATGGCAATGGTAGCGAAGGCTGAACTTAAAACTTGACAGGAGAGCTGACAGATCTTGTGCAGGTGCCCTTTTTTCCTCACAGCTGACAGTGCAAATTCCCATGAGGCTTTACTCCTTTTTAGTCAGGGATTAGATGTGTCTGATTTTAAGACACTATTGTAGGTAGATATGAGTCAGTAAGGAAAAATGCCAGAGGTGGGTAGGAGGGGAGAGTGGCTGGAGGATGCTGGAGAAGAGATTTTCTGTGGGAATTTGGCAGGCAGATTTCAGCCTAAAAATCCTACCGGCAGTCTTATGATCACACTGTAACTCAGTATAAGTTAGACCTTATAATTTATGAAGACTATATATGTTGAGCTACAGGAGAATAGAAAAGTCCAGGAGCACATGGTCTCAGGTAATATACCTGTGTATTCAGAAAGCTAGGACAACAGCTGAGGCCAATAGACGGCTGTAGAAATTAAGAAGAACTTTCCTCTGGAGGTTATGGGCAGATGATCTGGCATTGAACAATTGCAAGACATTCATAATTCCTGTCATCTGAAGAGGCTCCTTAAAACACAGCAAAGAAGTGGCAAGTGGGAGGAGGGGAACTCAATCCTGCCCAAGAATGGGGCGGCGGGGGGTCGGGGGGGCGCCAAGGTGGCGAGGGGCGGAGCTTGACTGGAGTCAGTTTGTTAAACTATCAGTGGTGTTTGCAGGCATGGAGGCTTATGAAGGCAAAAGCCTTCAACACGAGAAAGGAAAAAGACAGAAAATATCAGGTTAATCGTGTTGCTTCCATTTTGGAGACTTCAGAAAATAGCCCCAGTTAAGTGTGCAGCTACATGGCATGCCAAGGGACAAGATGTCTGTAAGTTTCGCTGCAAACCAGGATCTCAACCTTGCCAATGAGGTGGGGGAGGCCAACGACTCATCTGGCCTTCCTGAGCCAATTCAGAGAGGCCCAGCTCTGTCTCTCAGCTTTCCTGATGGGAGGCCAGAGAACTTTGACGTGGTTCTTGACCACAGGCTTGGCCTCCACTCTGGCTGGGAAGGAATCCACAGCTTTTCGAGGAGGCTTAGATGGTGGTCCAGAACCTTGTTTTTTTCTCCTGCTCCCCACAAGAGGCCCCTTCTCCAACCATTCCAATCTATGGTAACCTCCCCTTCTTCAAAAATTCTACATGATTTACTGTCCATATGACTGAAAATAGCATTTCATACATCCAACATTCATTTCTTTTTTAACTATTTGATAGCTCAATATCCATCTCCCCAACTAGAATGGGAGTGCCTCACCACAGGCCATGTCTGTGTCTTGCACCAAGGCTGGCATAGAGTAAGTGTTCAGTAAATATTTCTCTAGTGACCCTCCCTTTGGGCTTAATAAGACTAAGCAAACACCATGCTCTCAAACGGGAGAGTGTGGAACAATTAATGGAAGTGTGGCATCAACACAGTAAAGAAGAATGTGAGAACTGACTGGAGGGAAGCTACCTATTTTGGTGAAAACAGGGGACACAAACAACTAACTCTATCTATCTCCCTGATATGACAGCATGATAGAGTGAAAACTTATGCAGGCTTTGCAGTCAAACGTGGATGCAAATCCGAGCTTGTTAGCAGTCTGACCCTGAGCAAATACTTACCTTCTCTTAAAGACACAGTTTCTTTTTATATAAAGATATATAATGGGCATGTATCTACTGCTATTTTTTAAACTAGGAAATCAGAATTGCATCAAAGTAACTTTTAACATGCCTACTTTGCTAAGCCATGGTAAATAAGGGTGAAGTAAAATAATGTATAGAAAACTTCAAACACAGTATCTGGCCCATAGTACGCATGTCATGACTATTGATTCTTTTTCCTACCCATCCCCACTGTTCAGCCTCTCTCTCTGATTTTCTCTCACTTTAGAAGGGGTATTGTTTGCCTTAGAGGCAAAATGCCGTGGTTGTTAAGACTTTTTCCTTCCCTGCTAATCCATCTAGGATTCAATCCACAGAATTTGGAGGATGAAGGCAAAGGACAATGGACTGAGCCAAGATAGAGGGGGAAGGATATGTCTAAAGACAGCCAGTACAGGAAACACTGTCTGCTTGGTGCACTTCTGGGGAATGGCTTCATGTTGGCTTGCAATTTTGCTGCCCATCGGATCTCCTCCCACCTCCTCCACCTCACCCCTATCAATCATCCCTTTTCTCTTCTGTGTCTTCAACCTCTTCTTCTTTACCATCTACTTCTTAGCCTATAAATATGTTCAAGTCTGTCCTATTTCAGAAAGACACCTACCCAATACACCTCTCTTAATTTCCTGCTTCCTTTTTAGCTACTTTTGCCCTATTGACATCTTTTCCTTCATATCCAAGCATCAGAAAAGAGGGATGCCCCTTATTTATCACCATCCATTCATAAGAGTGGCTCCCAGACAACGTATCTCTATTTTTCTCCATGTATTTTTGCAAATAAAAAAAAAAAGCCTGTCTGCATACCAAAGTATTGGTTAGTGAATTCTGCTCATTTCCTAGATTTTTCTTGCAGGTCAGCTAAGTGATCCGCTGGAATGTCAATAACTGCAGACACAGAAAGGCAGGAGGAGTGTAATTTTCCTTCAGACAGAGCGAACTTCTCCCAGTCTCATACTTTCAATGGTTGTCATTCTTTATAGGCAAAAACTAAGAGATATCCTTTGAGTTGCATAGTAAACAAGTCTTGATGTAACCAGTGTATCTTGACACCACATGGTAGCAACGTGCATAAACAGAAGTAGCTCTTGGCAGAACTCCATTTAGGAATTTAAGCTGTGGAAATTGCAACTAAAAGTGATAGTTGGTAAAAGGGTTACTTGAAGGAGGCAAACATTGAGATGATGCCTGAGATGGTTCCATAATAGTACACAGAAAGCAACCTCATTAAATAGGACCTGAATGTCTTCAGGATATTATGAAGTTCCAAGAACTTGCATTTCACAACATCCTTCTGTGGCCTATATACCTCATCACCTACATTGAGAAGGAGTTTAGGTACAATATCCTTCTATCCAGTTATACCCTTTAGGTATAGCAAGGTTGCAATTTATTCTCCAGACTCCATCATCCTATTGTTTTATACATTGAGCTCCTGCTCATGTAGGACTAGTGAAAGGGTTCTGAAACTTGCTTTAGAGACACAACATACAGATGATGCACAGAGAACCACAACAACTATTAATAGTTACTACTAATAGGTGGTGAAAGACCTACAATTCTACTTGAAGCCCACTTGTCCAGTTGTGGGATGATACAGGTGACAGTGTCCATAGAGCAGCAAAGAAGCCTTCTTGCCCTCATGAAAAATTCATCTTCTCCCTTTAAAATTTGTCTCATTTATGCTCACTTTATAAGGAGTTTTTCTCCTCACTGGTCTGAAATTACATTTAAATTGTTATGACAGGTAACTCAGTAAAGAGGCAAGAGCATAGTTGCTTTTTGTGTTACCATATTTACTCAAATGAACTTCCAAGAGAAAATAAGGTTGGCATATCTCTCTGTTTTTTGTACAGAAATATTCATAGCATCTTTATGTGTAACAGTAAAAAATACTAAAACCAACCCCAATGCCCTTTAGTGGGTGACTAGATGAACAAATTTTGGCATATCCTTATCATAAATTACTACTCACCAGTAAAAACAAAACAACTATTGATACACAGAACACCTTGAATGGATCTTAGATTAATTTGCTTAAGGTTAAATAGCTAATCTCAAAAAGGTACAGTGTATTTTTTTGTTGTTTTTTCTAAGTAAATCTGTCAAAATTTGACTAAAATTCAGGACTCCAAGCTAGAGCCAGGAGCACAGATCCATGGAACTTTCATTATAAAGTTTTCTTTATGTGAGGTGATGAATATGTTAATTTACTTGATTGTGGTAATTATTTCACAATGTATACGTATATCAAAACATCACATTGAACACCATAACATACACAATTTTTATTTGTTAATTATATTTTAATAAAGCTGAAAAAAAAAGAAAGGAAGGAAGGAAGGAAGGTTAACTTCTAAATTGGTCTACACAGTAGGCTTTGTAAGTGAAACAGTGGATCAAGTAGAAGTATGATGAAGGAGGCCAAGGAGACAGAATGTGTAAAATAGAAAGTTACCTGGGGACGTTTCCACACCACCTTTCCAGGAAGCAGTCGGTTGTAGAAAAGAGAATCATTCTCAGGCAGAAATGTTGGATCACAGAAAAGTCTGCTGTCTTTGATGCATTCCTGCTTCAGTTCCTGGTATTTCTGGTTTTTGAAGAGCTTCAGAGGAGGACCCATAGTGTTGAACTATGCCTAGAATGAGGAAAATTTTTGTCTTTGAAGGAAGAATTTCTCAGGTCTTTTAAGGGTTACCTGAGATTAGACAAACAGCCGTCATCCCAGTGACTTCTTCCCAGAGCTAGGCACTTCTAGTTTGGCTTTAAAGGAAATGTCACCATTTTCAAAGAAAGAAGTGTCCACACTCCGCAACTAATTAGTATGGGGCCTTGGGTAAGACACCTAACCATTTTGGGTCTCAGTTTCTTTATCTGTCAAATGGGGCAATATGGGCCTTAATCTTATTGGGGAAAAATCAATAATAAAAGTAAAGATTGTGAATTAAATGTGATTCATTATAATTTAAAGAGAAGTCTTCCATTTACACCAGCAGGGAGTAGTTCAAGGCAGAGAACAACTTGAAGATAAGGGAAAAATCACTTTACTATAGTCAGAATAATTTGGTGCCCTGGAGAGTCACACACTTTGTGCATGAGGGGAAAAGCAGCCTCTTTCCATTCCAGCAAGTCTTTTTACACAATTTCTTCCGTCTTGTCATTTAAAGAGCTTTGCGTTTTTTATTATTGGCCAGGAAGACTACTGCAAGAAACAGCACAGCAGATGGCCTCCAAAGACAAGGAAAGATAGAAAGATTGTATGGTCTTTCTTCTTAAAAGTCTAATGTATAATCCTTTGCCTGTGATAAAAGGCAGACTCTGAAATTCAACTACACTAATTTGGTGGGCTATAGATTGTTATCCCATGGCAATACACTCTTGCTTTCTTTTCTTAAAAAAAAAATAGGAGGAAAAACAAAAACCTTACATGGCTAAACAGAGAATTCATATAGTGGCTCTTCAAGCAATGTCTATCAGAGTGCCCCACACTCAAGTGCTCTTAACAACTGGTTTTTAGGAAGATAATTTGAAAGGCAAATTTGATTTTCAATAGCTTTGGGGTGATAATAGGGTTTTCAGTGCTTTTTCTTGATTCACAAAGATTTGTAATGATTTTAATGATCCTCTCCTGGCATTCAACAGTAAATAAGAATGAGATTGTGAAATTTACATGGTGTCAACTATTTCAAAATGTATTTTAGAAATAACTAAAGTCTATATTCTATAATCACAGGAGGGTTGAAACAAAAAAAAAAAAACCTGACTAAGCTTCAGAATGTCTGCTAAAAAATAAGGAGAATACATTAGCACTTTAAGGAGTATCTGTGTGGTATATCTGTGAGGCAGTCGCTGTTTTATAAAAAGTGAAATATTGATCAGACCTCTCTACTAGTTCATTTTATATCCTTTCAGTATCACATTGAAATGCCTCACTGGTAAAGAAGTTTCCCCATTTGAAAACCATAACAATTTTTAATTTAAATGTTTGCAATGTTATTACAATGTTATTTGCAATGTATGTACAACAAACTTACCCTTTTTCTGAATCCAAGGAATAAGAAGCTGAGAATAACCACATTTTTTTCATAGCCTTATTTATTGGCAATTGCTTTTAAAATTGAGAGCTGTGGGGACACTGCAAAATACTGATGTCCCTTTTTTCATCAGATTTGTCTGCTCACGTGTTTTAAATATTAAAGTGTACTTCATTGTATTTGAAAGCATGGATGGTATCAGCAATAATTTTTAGTTATGCAGCATCAGAGCCAACCTGAATGTTTGCCCAGACTCCTTTCTGGAGGCTGTTACAAATGGATCCCAATTTTCTTGTGTGCTCAAACTTACAACAAACACTACTGCGCCTCTTGCTTTCCCTAGAAGGTTTGGTGAATTGCCAGAGCCTGGGGACTGTAAATGTGGAATAGCCTGGGGCAATTAGAATATTTAGTTTGCCAGAACCTCCTAGTCCCTGGACATTCTGGATAAATGAGTATTTCCTGTTCTGCCTTCAAAGGTCTTCCTTACTACTCGGTCAAATGGCAAGGCAGGCAAGATCCTGCAAAAGGAATCCCTGTTATAAAGAGGGCCTGTGTACAGACAGAAGTAGCACCAATTGAAAGGAAAATCAGGTTTGATTTTTAAAGCCCATGTGATCCCAATAGACTCTTTCAGAGGCAGAATGTACAGCTCACATGGATAGATTACAGCTTGATGGAACACCTTTTGGGTCAGGGTGCCTGTGTTCTGGGGACACACAGTAAATAAAGAAGAGCAGACTATGAGCCTGAACTTCCACTACAGTACAACTGTAGTCCCAAGTCCTCTCGGACTTGGAGAGTAGAAGTGACCTTCATGTGGAGGTTGCAGTGAGCCGAGATCATGCCATTGCACTCCAGCCTGGGCAACAGAGCGAGACTCCGTCTCAAAAAAAAAAAAAAAAAAAAAAATGACCCGCATTTCTGACTAGGCAACAGAACTGTGATCCATTTGCTCTGTGACCTTGTTCTCTTTGTGCCTCAATTTTTTCATCAGGAAAGTGAGGTTATCTACCCTGCCCCTCTTACACCATGGGTGTACCTAATGAGATGGTTGGTGTAAGAGGAATTTTGAATAAGTAGAAAGTGATCCATAAATGCAAAATATACACTGAAGCCCTCTCATTGCCTAGCATTGAGCTGGGCACACAAATATTGTTCAGAAAATGTTTGTTGAACAGATAAATGTCTTATGTGGAGAATTAGTGATTGCATGGCAATTTCTTGTTTGAAATGTGCATTTTACATTTTAGTTCGGGTTCTCATCATAGCAGTCATGTTTAATGAGATTATCTGTGCCCTTCATTTTGTATCTGCAGAAATGGCAGCTCAGAGAAGCAGTAGCTAGAAAATGGCAGAGTTAACTCAAATCCAGGTTCTGTGCAATGCCAGATTTAGTGTGCAGCTTTCCATCACACCACACTGCTTCTTTTGGTCACTGCCTTCTTAGAGAAAGGATTTTTTAGTTCAAATGAGGAAATCCTCCAAAGCAAACATGATACTCAACTTTGAGGCATTCTGCCTAGAATTTATTGCCATGGTAGATATTGAAAAGGTTCTTTATTTTCATGGTTTGATGTTCATGGGAGAATCTGAACCCTTTACATCGGTGGGTTCATCATTTAAACATCAGAAAACTTTTGGAAACCCAGAAATTTGTAAGTTGAGTTTGTCATAAACAACTTACTCTGTTGGAACGGATGAGTGCAGAGAAGGGAACACTCCCTCCTTTCTGTTCTATTGCACCCGATGGCGATGGGGAAGGGAGAGCCCTTACGTTAAAGATCACATATTAGGAAAGTCGGGAGACAAGATAAAAGTTAGGGCTTTGAGTATAAACCCAGGGATTTGAATATAAACCAAGGAGAGCCTCTAGCTAACAAAGGCAATGTGGACATTTGAGAAGAGGGACCCTGTGGCCTGAGGGCTAGTGGAATGAGCGGTTGGGTGAGGCAGAGTGTGGGGCTTAGCATTGAGGTAATGGTCTTAGGCAATATTATTATAATTCAGATCCACCACTTTGAGAAAGAATATGAGGACAACCGTGTCTGCCAAGGCAAAGGATAGGAGCGGGCCCAGAGTGCAGAAAGTTGAGAATTGCCAGGGAAGTTGAGGGAGACTGCCACGTAGAATACAAGGCTGCAGTTTAAAGAGAGAGGTATTTTTTTTCTACTCACTGGACTGGAAAGCTTGAGGAAGCTAGGCAAGTCGTGAAAGCAAAATCTCTTGCTTCTTAACCTGCGGGTTAGCCTTAGAGCAAAAAGCATATTTTGCTCTAAAAAAATCTGATAAAATACATCCTGTCTGTGGTTCACAAGCCGCTTTGGATTTAGGTGAGTGGGAGAGAACATGAGGGAACTTAATGGGGAGAGGGAGAGAGGGCATGGCTGAGGCATTGTTCCTGCCTAGTTTCTCCTTTTCCTCAGTTTCCTCCCTGTTCTGTACTTGGAGCAAAAATCAAGATAAAATCAATAAAAGTTTGCAGACAAATTGAATACAGAAGACCCAATTCTGCCCTGGCATGAAGTAGGCACCACTTTTACCCACAATCCACATCCCTTATCCCCACACCTGGGGGGTGGTATGGTGAGAGAAAAGGGACTTGGATAGGAAAAAGTAATACAAATTCAGCATCCACATGGTATACAGAGAATAGTGCTTTTCATAGGTACACAGGCAGAGTCATAGCTTACATATATGGGCACGCATTTAACCACAGGACTTATGTATGGCTGTTCAGATTCAAACTTCTAACCAGATATTCTGGGTCTAAAAAGGACCACAGAGATCCTCTGATCCAGCCCACTGCCTTATATAGGATGTACCTACTGGCCCAGAGAGAAGAGTCTGTTCAAAGCCATTCAAAGGAAAAAAAAGAGGACACAATTTTAATTCCATTGCTCAATAACTCTATCAAAAAATAAAAAGCAATTCAAAATGATAAAAGGAACACAGGTGGTTACAAGATCCAGAAACAAATCCAAAATATCACCATTTAGTATACATAACATCTCAGTCCCTCAGTTTCCGCATAGCACAATGGGAATATGTTAGCTTCCCTGTCTACTTCAGAGTGTTATTGGGAGAATGTAATGAAATTATGTATGTGAACATACTCTTTATTGTTAAAGATAAGGCTAAAGCAGGGCAGTAGTATTAGCACTTGTTTTAACAAGTTAAATTTCTTTTCTGTCTTTAGGGGAAACTAATGAAATTTGATCATGTGCTTTAAATAAGACATGCACCAACATTTAAAAGACTAATATAAAAATTGCCCCTCCACCATTCTCTACACCTCCCTATTTCACCCCTCCTTTTTTGGCTGACTTGCCCTTTTGGCCGAATAAGCCCATCCTATATGTCTACTTTTCCAGCCTTTCAAGAATCAAATTCTGATTTTATAGAATGTTATGTTGGAAAGACTCTTAGAAATCACTTAGTACAACTTCTTTCTTTTGTTGTAAGGTAAAGGCACTTGCCCAGGGTTATGTAGTTAGTGACAGAGCCCACACTAAAACTGGGACCTCCCAACGTTTTTTTTTTTTTAACCACAATTTGTTGTAAGGTGGGGAGGAGGGCAAACATGCAGACACAATATGTCAAGCAAGACGTTGCTTTTAAAAATTCATATTGTACTCTTCTCACAAGAATGCACTTAGAATTTTTCTTTTTGAATTGCAAGCTGTCAGAAGGTGAGATGATTTCAAATCAAGGCTAATCAAAGAAACACTGTTTTGGGACTTCTTCTGCTTTTAATTTAGGAACTGAAAACTCCCAAGGATATGGAAAGCCTGCTTTTTAACCTATTCCTGACCATGTAAGTGTTTAGACTTTTTCCCTAGACTGCTAGGGAGTCTAAGGACAAATAAAGAACGCTATTTGAATACAAAATATTCACACACACCCAGGCACACACGTGCACATAAGCATGCTCACACACACACACAAACTTCCAGAGGAATAAAAGAGTTAATTAGCAGTCCACAAAGAATTTTTTTGTTTATTACTTCAGACTGTAAAGTGTTCTTACTTTCACAATAAAGATTAGCAAATGAGGCATTAGCTGAATTTCAATACACCAATAATACAAACCAGGATGTTTTATCCTGAAGCCAGAAGTAATTGTTAGGACAGCAGAATTTGCTGAGTTTTCCTATGTGCTTTTCAGCAAACTTACAGTTCCAAATCCTCAGAACCAATTGTTTCCATTACAATGCACCGCTCCTTTTTCCCGTCCCCCACCCAAAGCCAGTTCTGATCAAGTGGTCCAGTGAAGACCCTAGAACAGTGTACTTGGCCTGGGAGTGGAGGATGGAGCCCCATCTTGAAATCAAAGTTTAAACCAAAGCTGGAATCAGAGGGGAACAAAGCCAGGCCAGAGGCTGAAAATGGAATAGCCAAGATCAACCTGTCACCAGGGCAGGAAGACCACTGGCTGTGCAGACAGGGAGTTAAGATAGACTTGGCCACCACTTCCTCCTGTACAACACTGCACAGCCTGCTCACCCTCCTACCAGAGTTCACAGGCCTTTTGCACACAGTGTGGCTCCAAGATTTTGCTCGCATTTCAATAATTTTCCCACAGCTGTGGGTCAGCAGAAGCTAGAAGGAGGCCCTGAAAGGAGCCACGCTTCTCCCCCTCAACACCATCCCCTGTGATTTTTCCTCACTTACCAGGTATTTTGGGTAGCAGAAGGCAAACACATACACATGCACGCGTGTGTGCACACACACACAAAACTGACCAGATATCCCCAGAAAAGTTTCATTGCCAGACAACCACAATCATCACCCCACACACCCCTCAAAATAACCAACCAAAAATTCCATTATTTTTGAAGTTCTCAAACTGCTATTAACGGGCACATATTTGATCCAGACAAGCCATAAAATATAGCTGTGGAGTTTGGTTAACTACAAAGTTGAAGTTTCTTCATCTTTCTTAGACGCTAAGTTATCCAGGAAATAAAACTCCAGGGTAAGTTTGCGAATTCCCTCTCTACTCACCTGAGTTATCCCAGGAGCCCTGCTGCTGCTGCTGCTGCTGCTGCTGCTGCTGCTGCTGCTGCTGCTGCTGCTGCTGCTGCTGCCGTTGCCGCTGCTGCTGTTAGCCAGGTAACCCCACTAAAAGTCTGTTCAGTCAGTGTGGCTGAACAAAGATTCTGGCTTTCTTAACCTGAAAACTATTTGGGCTGTACCAAGCTCTGCTCACAGGGGGAGGTGCCTCGCAGCAACTTCAGGAGGCTTTGCCCCGCCCAGCAGTCAGAAACTGATCCTGAGTCATGAGGAAAATGTGGAAAGTGCCTCTACCAGATGTGCAGACGGGATGCCCACTCCAGACCCACCCACCAGCAAACTGAAAAACTCAGGAAGCCACGTTTGAAAGCTCTTGCGGTTTCAAGGAGAAATAAGACTTTCAGCCAGGATTCTGATAGATTTCTTACTTTTCTGTCCCAGGGTTAATACCACAGACATGCACATTACTAGAGAGAGGACATGCAGAGAAAAATGGTGAAGTGTTGGCAAAGTTAATATGGGCTAGGCTGCAGACATGGCCCTGGTCAGACATGGCCCTGGTAGGCAGATCTGTGATAGTGATGAGGACTTCAGGAAGTGACTGGGAGTGAAAGAGCAGCTAATGGGGTGCAATGAAGAAAAGGTCACTTCGTGAAACAACAGGTAACATTTGGTCAAAGACAGAGAGAAGGGAGTGTTAAGAGGAAAGTGAATGGAGTTTATTCCACAGCAGCTATAAGAACCCTAATTTCTAGCAACCAGGCTATGAAGATTCTGCACAGCTGTGTTAGGTGAGAGGAGAGAAAATAATTGTCTTTGCTCTGAAAGGCCAAGCAAGATCCCTATAAATACTATACTGCATCACAGTCAAAGTCCTGGTCCCTTCAACCTGAGACATTCATTTGGACACAATTCCAGGAACATGATTCTCAAGTTGTTTTGTTTGTTTCATTTTCACAAACTGTAAAGATGCTCATCATCTCATTCCTCAGCTTTCCTGACCAGTGTACTGTTAACCCTTGAACTTGAAATTACTTCCTTCTACCCCTCCTCCTGCACCAACCCTCCTGCTGGCTAGTTGAAGATGTAAGAGATAAGGGGGGTTGGGGATAACAAGTGAGCAACATAGAGCTCAACAAGGACAGGAAGCATGTTCTCTCTCCACTCACTGGGCCCATACCAATGTTTTCATAAAACAGTTCTGAGCATTTCTATAACTCTGGTCTCTGAGATCTCCTTCTTGGCATTTCCCTACAACTCCCTCTGTACCTTCTATGCCAAGATGGAAATTGAGCTAGAGGTAGGGCACAAGGAAACAGGGGCCCAGGGCAATTAGGCCTCTAAATATTGGCAACCATTCAGCTAGACAGTGAGATAGTCCTCAAGCAAATATCCCTGGTATGGAATTTTGGTTTTAAAATCAACGGAGGATGTTTTGTCTGGGCTCATATTCTTTAGCCATCTTTTCCACCTTCATACTTGTAAATCTAGCAGGGAATCACAGAACCTGGGAATTGGAAGGAACCTTAGAAGCCACGTTTATCCTCTTGCTCAGTGCAGAAATATCCTTCTGACAGTCCGAGAAGCTCATCCCTATGCAAAACAGCTTATTCCATATTTGATCATTTCCTAATTGTTAAAAGGGTCTTCCTTAGGTTGAGGAAAAAATAGCTTCACACAAACAATTTCTAATTCCTCTTTCACATGACAGCCCTTTAAAATATCTAGCATGTCACGCCAAGTCATTCATCCTCTGGGCTAAATATCCTCAGTTCTTTCAAACCATGCCTCATAGGACATGGTTTACAGACTTTTTGCCACTCTAGTTGTCTTTTGAGCATAAATCTACTCAGTGTGCAGCCTGTAGCTTAATCAAAATCCTCTGTTGTTTCTTGCATGAACTACTACTATGTGCCTGATTCTAGGTTTGTGCAATTGACTTTTAATTTTACCTGGATGCTGGGCTTTGTATTCATTCTCAAAAACCATTGCCTTGTTTATTTTAATCTATCTCCTTAAGATCTTTCTTTATCTTGAGCCTCATATACAAAATCATATTCTCCATAGTAATGTTTCTCAATCTTTTTTTATCATTATAACAGTCCTAAAGAGCCTTTATAGATATTTTTCCCAATGTCTCTCCGTGAAATTTTAATACCACAGATATGCTGTCTATCTGTTTATTTGCTGTCTATCTGTTTATTTGCTGTATGTATATCTCTGTTTCATGTAAAAAAGAAATTTTTTTTTCACTCTTCAAGAATCAATTTTTGCCCTCTTGGGGGCAATATCACCCCCATTGAGAATGCATGATCTGTATCAATAAATGTTTTATATGTGTATTTGATCAGCCAGACTGATGAAAGTATTGAATGAGAGGGTCCAGGACAGAATACTGCAGCATAACCTTAAGAGTCTTCCCCTTTTGATAAGGTTGTTCAAACTTGAAACAATCCATATAACTCCTGCTACCACCCAGCTCTGACTTTTCCATCTTCTTCATGAAGATATCATAAGACTTTTTCAAATGTCTTGCTGAAATCCAGATACAGTATACTATGGTATCCCAGTGATCTATCCTTTTAGATACCCTTTTCAAAAAGGAAACGGACTTAGTTAGTCATGTCTTGCTTTTAGTCATCCCATGCTTACCCCTAGTGATTTCCGCTCCCTTTCTAAAGCCTCACAAATGATCTGCCTAACAGTGCATTCTACACTTTTGCCAAGGATAAATGCCATGCTCATTGGTCTTCAGTTTCCAGGATCTATATTTTGCACCCCACACCACCACCACCTACCTTCACTAAAAATTGGGATATTTCTCTGCCTCTTTGCACCCCTCATGTCTTCTCTTTGCCATAATTTCTCAAAGGTTACCAAGACTGGCTCTGTGATCACATCTGCACATTCTCTCAGCAGCCTCACATGTGATTTGTGTGGGCCTGGAAACTCATTGAAGGCAGCTAAGGACTCCCTTGTTATCTCCTCATCTATCTTGGGCTTTAATTCTCTTTCCAGTTCAAAGATCATGCTCCTTGATGGAGAGGTTAATTAACTTACCCACAGCCACACACCTAGTAAATTGGCAGAGCTGGGATTTAAATCAGGCTCTATTTGACTCTGAAGACTGGCTCTTAACCAGAATGCTATGAGATTTCAAACACCAAATGAGTGGTATGGCCTATGGGTGTTGTATGAGTTCCAAAATGGGAGAGAACTATTTTAATAAGAGTAGTCAAGGCAGGCCTTATACAAGAGGTGGAATTTGAACTGGATCTTAAATAATGAGTAGGATCCCAATAGGAACAAAGTAATGATGTGTGCATATGTTGGTAGGAATCAGGGAAGAGACTGAGGATGGCATCCCAGTCAGAGGAAATAACAAAGAATAATAAAGGATAAGAATTGCCACCTTGGTCTGCCTCATAGTCTACTTGGTTGATCATTATGAACACTAAGATACCACAAATGGTCAAGAGAGAGCCAGAGTGTTCCTGCCTTACCTTAATAATAGTTTATTAAAGCTCTGATGCTTGCTACTTGTATATTCTAGGGCAAGGCACAGCCCTTCTGGTCCTTGGTTTCCTGCTCTATAAAATAGGAATAAAACAGTCCTATTTTCGATAAGCATTTACTGAGCTCCTACTATATACCAGATACTATGCTAGTTGCTGGAGTTATAATGGCAGGCTATAATAAGAAACATGATCTCACCCTCAATAATTAAAAATCAGTCATGTATTTGCTTTGTGGAAGTTTTCAGTCCATACTACTATTTTGTTCCATTATCTGGGTAATGTGGCACATTTTACTTATCTTAAAATGACCTCATTTAAAAGCTTGTGGGGATAGTGGTAAGGAGGCTTTTGATATGGTAGCCTAGGATTTGTGGAGCAAGTTGGTGTCTGCTGTCTCCAAGATGTTATAGATTCTGGTTAATTCCATCTCAGCCCTCACCCAAGTCTTGGATTCTGTTCTTTTGCTTCCTCTAGCCTCATTCCCAGCCCAATATTTTCCCCTATATTGGGCATTTTCCATCCCTAGATTGTAAAACTGAGTTCCCTGAGGGAGAAAAAAAAGCCAGCTGCACCCAGTATGCCAAGTGGTTGGCAGGGGCGGGGGTTGCTGTACATTGGTGTAGTATGGCTCAGCCGTGTGGGGCAGTGTCATTTGGTTTTGGCTAGCTAACTACAGTCCTTGCCTCTTTTTAGCTTGAAATCCTCTAAGGCCAGTGAAAGTGTGAACAGAAGCCACGGAAGAGGATGGACTGTCAGCTTCCAAACCAAATAGCCTTGGGGTGGAGTTCAACCAAGATTTTGGGAGAGTGTAAGTTGGATATCTTCTCTGTTGGCCTGGTTAACACAAAAATATGCTTCGCTGGCTGGCAGCAGAACTTTTTTTTAATCAGAGGAAGCAACTCATTTGCCTTGTCAACAAAAGGGCTCTAGTTTCTCAATATTAGTCAAAGGAAACCTCTGTCCCTAGTAATTGAAATAAATGGTTACAGTGGTTGCTGATCTTTGACTATATCAAATCCATACCCCTCTGCTTGGTCATCAAACCTCTTTCTCCACCGAAAGCTTGGTTTCACCACTACTTGGCACTAGTCTAGCTGGCCTTTGTATTCCATTTCTCAGGGCTGAACAAAACTTTCAGGAACATAACCTCCACTGGGCTGGTGTTAGAGTAGGAGACTCAGAGCTGGAAAAGGTTGGGTGGAGGGTGATACTTAAAATACAGATGTCATCCAAGTCTTAGGCATAAATTGTAGCTGAGAAATGGTCAGCCCTAGAGAATTGAGCATAGGGTACCAGGTGAGAGTGGGCAAGGCCACAGACAGAAGACAAGGCAAGAAGTCAGGAATTGAGGTGATCCAGAACTCACAGGTCAGGAAGTATTGTGTAATGTGGGATGGAGCCAAATAATGCAAGGCAACAGCTAAGAACAAAGCCACAGATCAGGTACTCATTTTTAATGGAGGTTGGAGTCCCAGCATGATTCAACCCTACCACCATATTTTTACTCAAGATATGCCCCCGGCTGTGACTGTTCTTTCTCACCCTTCCATCTACCCAAGTCTTGCTTATTTTTTGATTCTCCAACCTTACTTTCTCCACGAAGCCTTCTCCCTCCCTGAGTGATCTGCACTCTTTCTGAATAATCATCTCACTTTGAGTCAGTATCATATCACACAGGGTTCCAGTTAATCATTCTTCAATGTTTCATGTGTGTGCTTGGATTTCCTCAGACTACAGACTCCTTGAGGACAGCAGCTCTAGCTTCTGTACTTCTACACTCCCCACAGTGTGAAGCACAGAGACAGGCACCAAGTAAATGTGCAGTAAATACTTGGCAAGGAATTCCAGAGATATTCAGAATGGAAGTCAGTAGCAACTTAGCAAGAGACTTGAAATTAGCCCACCACACACGTGAGCACATACACGCACGCGTGCACACACACGCACGCGCGCACACACATACACACACACGTGCTTAGAAAACCAAGTAAAACTGTCCTAAATGTGGAAGTCATGGAGGATGGTATTATACTATCCCTTTGTCAGAGCTAGGTATACATAAAGAGCTCTTTGAGAGCTGGGAAAGCTTATAGAATTAGAACAAAATGGGAGGAGGCAGCCTTGAGTTGTAATTAAGCCGGAGGGTGAAGTAAAGATAGGGAGGGGGTTAGAAGCAAACAGAAATATGAAAAATTTCTAACATGGAGGCAAGGGACTCTTTTTCAATCCCCGTAATATGTCATTCATCTGGCATCCACTAATTTGGGATTTTTGAAAAATCGGACTAAGAGAGGTTGTAGCTTGTTATAGCCAGATCTTGAAAGAAAAAGAGCTGCTAAATTAATTAAGCCTCCTCCATGATGGGAGAGACAGTGGGGCATAGGGAAAAATCTTGTTTGACTTAGTTAAAAGTTTCCCAGTTCCTTCCTAGAGCTCTTTAGAAACCTCGTTAAGCTACTTGTAAATCCTGGCCATTCCTGTCCAATTTTTTCCTTATCATAAACACTTTGGAGTATTAAAACTACATTAAAAATTTACAATTCCGACTTTTTACTATCTTAGACTCCTTCTCCTCCTTCCCTCCTCAGTTGGTACCAAAAGAGAAGAGACTAGGTATGGAAAGCCTCAAAGTACTGGGAGCTTTCCTGTGCTATCTCATTTCGTCTTCACAGAAATAACCCTGTAGCAGAGATAATTTTTTCTTGGTTATCAGAGGGGGGCACCTGCTGGGTGCTCGGGGGTATGTTAAGTAACCAGGCTAAGGCTACACAAGAAGGAAATTGTGAAGCCCCTGCTTCTAAAAAACAATTCTTCCAACTCCAAAGACCTCCGCTTTCTCCTAGACTATGTTGCCCCTAAATTGAAAATAATCATTGACTAACAGGAGATTAAAATATTTTTCTTGGAAAATATTGCTTTATTAGTCATTTAAGTGGCTGTGAATTCATGAGAAGAGCACATGTTCAAAAACAGAGGTCATATTCATAATAGACAAAAACTGGAAATAGCCCAGGTGTCCTAGTTTTAGAAATGGAGAACTGATTAGCATTTTCCAGGGTTTGGGGGTGGGGAGAAGCTGTGTTGCGGGAGGGAGGTGGGTGTGGTTATAAAAGGGCAATACCACGAAGGATCTTTGAGGTGATGGCACTTTTCAGTATCTTGACGCTGATGGTAGATACATGAACCTAATGTGTTTAAAATTATATAGAACTAAATATATATGCACAGATGAATATGAGTAAAATGAGAACTCTGAATAAGACTGGTGAATTGTATCAATGTCAATATCCTAGTTGTGATATTATACTAAAGTTTTGCAAAATATTATCGGGGAAAGCTGAGAAAAGGGTAAACAGAATCTCTCTGTACTATTTCTTACAACTGCATGTGAATACACAATAATCTTTTAAAAATTCAATGAAAAAGGAGATAATATGTAGTGGCTATATATATATATATTCAATATATGTAATGTGTGCATATATATGTGTAAATTCAATATATATAATGTGTGCATATATATAAATTTAATATATATAAGACAATTCAATGAAAAATGAGGTAATATATAGTGGGAACGTATATATTTATATATACATAAAATTTTATAATAAATATATATATATAAATCAGTGTATTATCTCTGATCTGACAGAAGTTTCTTTTGAAAGATACCTAATGCTAGATGATGAGTTAGTGGGTGCAGCGCACCAGCATGGCACATGTATACATATGTAACTAACCTGCACATTGTGCACATGTACCCTAAAACTTAAAGTATAATAATAATAATTAAAAAAAGAAAGATGATGTTACAATAATCTTGTAGGTTTGGGTAGTTCAGCCAAGACTTGGAGACAAGGTGGTGGGAATTCTAGCTCAGGGAAATCGTTCCCCAGGGAAAAACACAGGTTGCTGAGCCCGACTGAGTGCAACGGAATGGGAGTGTGGTGTGAAATTTGAAGGAGTAGGTTTCACGCTTCATTCAAGGCCATAACTTTTCAGGTTCCTCTGCTCTTTGCTGAGAGAATAAGCTCTGCTCCCAGAGGCCTGATTACAATGAGCCCCAGCTAGAACCAGCTACATAATTTGCTGGGCCTAGTACAAAATGAAAATGTGGGGCCTCTTGTTCAAAATGTATTAGGAATTTCAAGACAGCCGCTGCAGAACGTTAGACTAGGTGTGGGGCCCCACCAAGCACAGAATGCTGTGCAACTACACAGGTCCTGGCCCAAGTTAACATTTCTGCTAAATCCCCACAGCTGCAACATCTAGAGAACACAGACCATCACCCCCTTTGCAGCCCTTCCCTGCTAGTCTGAATTGACTGAGATGACGGAGGCCCAAGTGGCTCTTTGGGATCCATTCGCTGTTTAGTCATGGTTCTGAGCACTGGTAAATCCCTGCTGACTGATGGACTGGACTGCTGTTCCATAGACCAGATATAGAGCAAGAGAGGGTGGAACCCAGAGGCAGAAGGCATGCTGGAAAACTCTGGTGCCCATTGACAAAAAGGAGGCTGGTGAGAAGCAGATCAGGCTGGTGGCCATTCAGAAAGTGTACAATGGATGGAGCACTAAATTATAGCCTGGAGACCTGGGCTCAAATGCCAGCTTTGACACCCTCGAGATCATTAATTTCTGGGCGTGTCAGTTTCCTCATGTGTGAAATGAAGATAATATAAATAGTATTTTTCTCATTGGGCTGTCATGAGGATCAAATAAAATCACGGATATGAAAGCACTATGAAAACTCTCATGTGAACAGAAATGTAAGACATCTCAGAATGACCACCAGTCTGATTATTACATACACATCCCTAAGCTTTTGCTAGCAGGTGGTGGCTGGCCTGATCTGGATGCCTGAAATAAGAAGTAAGGTTAAAATGCATGGGCCAGATATCCAGTTCTGGCCAAGACAGAGGAGTCCCATTCCCCACCCTCAATCCCAGTCCTGGCCAAGACAGAGGAGTCCCATTCCCCACCCTCATTCCCAGTCCTCCTTCTTACAATTAAAAAATGCTGGCTATAACACAACAAACAAACATAAGAAGGCTGAAATGTGGGAAGAAGAAGGCAGACAACCTAAGCACCTAAGGACTTGAGAAACAACACAACCTTGAATACCCTGGGTTTTCTTTTTTCCTCCCATATATCTCAGATAGGATGTTGTAGAAGACTCCAACCTGAAACATCCCACAAGCACAGATGAAAAAAGGTGTTCCAAGCAAAGCCTGTTCACTGTAGCCACAGGACTGGGGAAAAGGTTACCTAACAACAGAAAACCTTTTTTGGCAATACTCACTCTATTCCAACTAAACATCAATGGCACAACTGCATACCACTCCTCTGGGATTTCAGTGGGGCTGAGTGGAGAGCTGATATTCTATCCCCTGCCTGGCAGAAACAGTTAGTACTCTTATTCCCCCATCAGAGTATGGTCAGCTTAGCAGTGAGCTGAGCTGCTGGTTAGCTCCACTACCAGCTAGCAGCAAAGAGACTGAACAAGGTGATGTGAGGTAGGGCTAGTTAGTTTCAACAAGCAATTACTAATTCTCTGGAAACAAAGGAAAAACTGGATAATCTCAGCAAAGAAATAGAAAAAGTTAACAAGAACCAAAGGGAAATTATAGAACTTAAAAACACAACAACTGAAATATAAAACACTCACTGAATGGGCTCAATGGTAGAGATAACAGATGGTAGAATCAGTGAACTTGAAGATAGGTCGATAATGTTTACCCAATGTGAAAAAAAAAAGAGAGAGAGAAAATGACTGAAAAAAAGTGAACAGGGACACAGGGAGCTGTGAGACAATAATAAAAGTGCTAACATGTGTATCATTGTAGTTCTGGAAGGAGCAAGTAAGGAGTGTGGGGCTAAAATATATTTGAAGAGGTACTGGCTATGAATTTTCCAAATTTGTCATGACATAAACCTAAAAATTCAAGAAACTTAGTGACCTGAAACAGAATAAACTCAAAGAAATCCATACTAAAACACACCATAATTAAACATCTAAAAATTAGAAGTCATGGTCCAAAAGAGATCACTCTCTGCCACCCCATGGGTTTTGGGGAATTCAGTACAGAAGATCTTCAGAGCTGTCAGCCTCCCCTTTCTGCATCATAACAGGGAAGAAGGGCAAGTCCCACCTACTTCAAACCCTGGCTTCCCCAGGCTTAACTATCAAGCCTATCATTCATTCATTCAACAAACATTTATGAGCACCTAATATTTACTAGTCATTCACCTCATTGCTAGTGAGACAACTGTGAACAAGCTAGAGTCTCTGCCCCCATGGAGCTATATTCTAATAGGTGGAGATAGACATACAGGGCATATGTTGAGAAAGAGGGTAACTAAACAGAGCAGTACTTATTTAGACACATACTTTTCCCAGAAAAGGATCTTACATCAGCCACCATTTCATTCACTCAATATTTATTAATCACTCAAGCACTCACAATGTCTAAGAACCTGCTCGGCCTTGGAGACACAGTTCCTGCCCTCAAGGAACAAATAGTGTTCTTGTAGGACACGGTTGCTTAACCACAATACTGTTGACATTGGGGATTGAATAATTCTTTGTTAAGTGTGTTGAGGTGGGGGCTGTTCTGTGCATTGTACAGTGTTTAGTAACATCCCTGGCCTGTACCCTCAGAAGGCAGTAACATCCTTCCTCCAAGTTGTGAAAACCAAAAATTTCTACATACATGGCCAATGTCTCCTGGTAGGCAAAAACACACCCAGTTGAGAACCACTGTTGTAAGGTAAACTGAAAAGTGGACCAATAGTTGATATAAAATGTGATAACTGCTATGGTAGAGAAACCTCCCTTGGCTCCACATTGCTTCCAGGCCCTTTAGAGGTGGCCTTAATCCACTTCAAGCCTTATTTCCTTCCATGTGGTCAAGCCCCCACTATACTGCACTCTAATCATCCCCAGAACATGGCATGCCTTTTTCTTTCTCCAGACTTTTCCATATGCCCTTTTCTCTACCTTGAATACCCTCCCCTGGCCAGCAACCTCAAGGGGCATAGCACTCCTTTTAAATCTTTATTTGAGGTATTTGTCTCATGTTGAGGGCAGAGACTATGTCAAGCTGATCTCTGTATCCCTAGTGCTTAGCATAGTCCTTACTTCCTGAAGTAATGCAATGATGCAGAAAAGAGAGAAGACATAATTGTCCCTAGCTCTCAGATTGCTTCCATTCTCCTTGTAGGAGGAAAGAGAAACAGAAGTGAACATTCCCATTCTGTACAGCCCAGTTTGTAGTAGAATTAAGTGTGAATATGTGCAAGATGTATTACAAATGATAGAACATGGGCGGAGGATTCATGAGATGAAATAATTGAACTGGGCCTTGAAGCCTTTGATCATATGAAAGGTATGGAGGAGTAGCTAAGAGATGGGAGTGGGAAAAGATAATAGAACACACTATTCCCCAGACAGTAAGAAAACCAAACCCCAGAGAGTACAGACCTGACACCCACTTCATGTACATAAGAGGTCTACTCCCACCCTGAGGTTTGCTCCTACCCTGATGTCTGGATAAATCTTGAATCCTTTAAGCAGGTAACAAAGGGAAAGAGTTAAAGAATGATGGGAGTTTTGGACTGCTGGAAAGCATTGGGAGTGACAGGTTTAGAGAATTAACACAGGCACACTGCCACCAAATAAGCTGATATTCCAAGCACAGGAAGTGAACTCTTCCTTAGCACTTCTGATTCAGCTAATTTAGACTGAGCACCAATCATGTACACTGTGCTTCCTATATATTGTCTTGCTTAGCTTTCACAATAGTAAGACGGTGAAGTCTCAGTGGCAAAATAGATTCAAACCAAAGTTTTCTGGTGATGACAAAGCCTGGTTACTTTCATTGTGCCATACTGCCATGGTTAGCTCGGTGGACCCAAGTTTGGGATCTGGAGATATTCTTAGTGAGCTACTTCCTTCCTTCCTTTGTTACTTTTCTCCCTCTCTATAAGCTTCTAATCCTGAGATACCCCATCCAAAAGAGCATGGACAGTCTCTGGAATGGGGCATCCACAAATACTTCCAAGATTGGTATGACAATTTTGCCCAGATACAAAGGCTCCTCTGGAGGGTTTCTGGGGGAACTTCTTTGTGGAATAGGAGAGACTTGAGCTGGGCCTGAAAGGATAATAGTGCTTTTAGACAAAGCAGTTATTTGGGGTATAAGGTAGAGCGATCCATAGATCTTAAAGTCTTGAGTCGGGGGAAATGTCGTGTGTGTTAGGATGGCCTTCAGGGAAGAACAGTGAGGAAGACTGGTGGGGCCGGGCTTAAGAGTTCATGTTGGCAAATAGTGGGAGATCAGACCGGGTAGAGCCTAAATGTAGAGGAATTAGGAGTTTACGTGAGTTCTGCAAGCTGGTATGTGTAGACACAGGAGCCTGCCTAGACGAATATAGCTGTAGAGACAGTCATGGATTAGTTGACTGGGGCAGCTGGGAAGGCTGCCACTGGGGGTGGGTAATGTAATTGAAACTTCTTTCATGCCAAGATCCTCTGAAATGGAAATGGTGAACAAGGGGCCACCAATGACAAAGTTGTGTGCCTTGGGTTCCTTCACCTCCATTTTCCACCCTCCGTTCTCTTTGGATTTCAATAGATCCATCTTGCCCTTCTGCACACAGCGCCCTCACTTTCTGTCACCAGCAGAATCTCACCCAGAACCACCTTCTTTAGGAAGGATCTTTTTCTCTCACTAACTAGTTCTCTTTCCTTCCGCCAAACAAACCGTATCATTTTTTCTTAGGGCTCCATCATGTTACTAGCACAAACCTGATTAGACAAATTCACAGAAAATGATAGTGTTTTGATAATGTCTTAATAACGTTCAAATTTGAACGAGAGCCTGCAATGCCTTTGCTAGAAGCAAGGGTCGCCATGAGACTTTAGGCTTAGATAAAGGGAGATTGTGATGGGGTGAGGATAGGGTAGGGACAGGAATTTGAGAAGGGGACCTTTTCATGACCTTTGCATAAAGATAGTCTTGCTTGTTTCTTAAATATTTGAAAAGAGGCTTCCCTCCACTCCCCTCCATATTCTCCCTACCTTGTTCTTGCATTCCAGGATCCTATCAGAAATAATTGTATTAATTAAACAGCATTTAGATGCAGAGAAAATGCCGAGTTTGGTTTGGGGATAGAAACTTTTCTTGAGTTGTTAAGGACCTCACAGAACTGTAGCTGCTGCTATTGGAGCCATGTTCACAGCTCCCTTGAACACTAAAATTAACAGATGGGACACTTCAATCCAGGGCACAGTTGTCAAAAACCACAGTTTAAATCAGTCACAGACAACTGTTTCATTCCCCACACTTGCCTGGGTGTAACAACTGCAGGAATGCCTCTGCTTAAATCGCCTCCAGTGACACCACAGAGAGAGACATGTCTAGGCTGCATTCATTCTCAGGACTTTCTGAGCTTCTTTTAGAGCAGGGGTCAGCAACCTTTCCAAAATGGGGTACCAGGGTTCTGACCCATGTTCTTTTATAGGACTAGTGCGTGTGGACTTATGTATGCAAACAATGGCAAGGTGGGAGGGTGGTGAGGTAGGGAGAAAAGAGGGAGTTATACTGACTCTTGAAGAAGGAGATATGGTGGCCAACTATTAGCCAGACAGAGCACCGCTGGGTGACAACTTACAAAAATAAATGGTGAGGAAAGGGTTTTACCTGTTGCTTCTGACTCGTGTGCCTGTAATAGCCAGTCTATGGGTCATCCCTGGGTATACAGCCAACTCTTTGATAATGACTAATCCATTTATTCATTCACTCAGGCACTTGTTAAGTGGCCACACTTTGTGGAACACTGGAAACCCAGACACAAATAAGATGCTTTCTTCCCTCAAGGAGCTCACATCACAGTCTAGTTTCTGTTCCCAGTAATTCAACTATTCATTTGGTGAACTCACTGTCATGTATTTCACTAGCACTTGTTGAGTGTCAAGAGCCATCCTGCACTTGTGGTATGCAGAGATGCTGAGAAAAATCAGACAAGGTCCTTGACCTCAAGGGGCTTCCAGTCTAGTAGCGTAAAAGGACAAGTAGACATTTCCATTTCTATTCAGTGTGGTAGGAGACATTTGGCTTAGATGAGCCTCTGAGACACCTTCTGATACAAGATCCCTGATCTAGAGGGAGTATACCTTAGATTTGGGGAGAATCAGCCTTGGGGGAGGCAGATCCCTGTGTCTGAGAGTTGTCTTGTCACTGTACCAGGATGAAAGAGATGTTACCCAAAACAAGAATAAAAACTGTTTACCTAGGTGCTTGGTAAACATTTGTTATTCTTGTTTTGGGAACCATTTCTTTCATCATTCTCTTTACAGACGAGAAATAAACTGAAGTTAGTGAAATGAAATAGGGAAGCCTCCTGATCAACAGATTATGTTCTACTTGTGGTTCATGGGCTCTGGAGCTTCTTAAGCTGACAGTCATCCTGTCAATGTCCTACTACCTTGTGCTGGCAGGTCTCAATCTGGGGGTCTCTAAAGGCAGCAAATGATACCCTTAAGCTATTTTTCAATATTAAAAAATCATAGAAATTGTACTTTCAGCCAAGACAAAGCCACAGAGAGCTAAGTACAATATCATGTTTCTTTGCTTTTGACTGAAATTATATTAGCTTTGGTGTGGTTAGCTCATGTGGATCAGAAGCCCTGAGTGAGTAAAAAATTGGGAAAACGAATTATTCCATAATAAATGCAGTTTCGCTAGATAAAAATTTTTCCAAATGTGGGGGCCACAGGGGGAAAAATAATAAAAGGGATCCTTGGTGGTGTAAAGGTTGGAAATCACTGGCCTCCACGTCTGGATGCCAAAGTTTGGCTGCAGATTCAAAGCCTGTGACCACAGAATCCTGGGATTATTGGCATCTGACACCCCTGATGTGGTTCCTGTTGGAAAAGCAAACATGCTCCCTGCCCAGCTTTCTAAAGTGTTATACATTAACTGGCTTACAAAGCACCATTCACGAGTGGACAGGTTTTTTTTGGATCGCGGTTTACTGTGTTTTTGTACCTGCAGTGAAAGAACGTTTCAGAGGAAGCACAGGCTTGCCTAAAATCCACAAAGCTATGCTATTGCCAGACAAGCACAGAACTCCTTATAACTTACAGAGCTGGAACAAGCTGTCCACACCTTTCTCCTTCTCATTGACAGCCTTCATCCAGTACCTCTGAGAACGCACATTCCATGAACACACGCAAAATAGACTAAGAATATCCATTGGGTATAAGCAAAGAAGGAGGGGCCCTGCAGGCTAGAGAGTGAGGAAGGAGGTTTGAAGGAGACTGGTTAGAGAATCATTCTCACTCTTCCCATTGACTGAAAAAGCTTTCTGCAGGAGGCTTAGGAGGAGAGCTCAGGAAAACTTAAGGGAGAGGAGGCCCGAGGCTTCTGGAGAGAAAAGGGATTTCCAGTAACATTGATCCTAGCCTACATTTAAAAATAAATTTTTAATTTAATGGTGATAAAATACACATAAGATAAAACTTACTGTCTTAACTATTTTTAAGCATACAATTCAGTAATGTTAAGTATATTCACATTGTTGTGAAACAGAGCTGCAGAACTTTTTCATTTTGTAAAACTGAAACACTGTATTCATTAAATAACTCCACATTTTCCCCTCCCTTCAGCCTCTGATAGCTGCCACTCTACTTTCTGTTTCCATGAGTTTTCCTACTTTAAATACCTTATATATGTAGAATATATAGTATTTGTCTTTTTGTGACCGGCTTATTTCACTCAGCATAATGACCTCAAGTTTCATCCATGTTGTAGCATGTGTCAGAAATTCCTTCCTTTAAAAGGCTGAATAATATTCCATTGTATGTATATATTACATTTTGTTTACCCATTCATCTGTCAATAAACACTTGGGTTGATTCCATCTTTTGGCTACTGTGAATAATGCTGCGATGAGCATGGTTGTACAAATATCTCTTTGAGATCTTGCCTTCAGTTCTTTTGGATATATACCCAGAAGTGGGATTGCTGAATTGAATGCCAATTCTATTTTTAATTTCTTGAGGAACCACCTTACTATTTTCTATAGCAGCTGCACCATTTTACATTCCCACCAACAGTGCCCAAAGGCTCCAATTTCTCTATATGCTTATCAACATTTCTTATTTTCTTTTTTTTAATTTTTAATTTTAATTTTTGTAGGTACATAGTAGGTATATATATTTATGGAGCACATGAGATGTTTTGATACATGCATGCAATGCATAATAATCACATCAGGGTAAATAGGGTATCCATCTCCTCAAGCATTTATCCTTTGTGTTACAAACAATTCAGTTATACTCAGTTATTTTTAAATGTACAATTATTATTGACTATAGTCACTCTATTGTGCTATCAAACACTTTTTTTGATAATAGATTTCCTGATCGATATAAGCTAATATCTCATTTTGTTTTTGATTTGCATTTTCCTAATGACTATGGATATTGAACATCTTTTCATGTACTTGCTGGCCATTTGTATATCTACTTTGGAGAAGTGTCTGTTCAAGTTGTTTGCCCATTTTTGATAAGATTATTTGTTTTGTTATTGGATTTCAGAATTCTTTATATGTTCTGGATATTAATCCCTTATCTGATATATGGTTTGTAAATATTTCTCTCATTCCATAGGTTACCTGTTTAGTCTGTTGATTATGTCTTATGGTGCTCTATCCTACATTTAAACTATTTTTAATTGATAAAATACAAGCTGTATATATTTATGGCATACAATAAGTTTCGAAATGTGTATACATTGTGGAATTGTGAAATCAGTGAAATCAAACTAATTATCACATGCATTATCTGTCATGCTTACCTTTTTGTGTATAGTGGAAACGCGAACACCAGCCCATGTTTTTGAAAATTATACTTTAAGTTCTGGGGTACATATGCACAACATACAGGTTTGTTACATAAGTATACATGTGTCGTGTTGGTTTGCTGCACCCATCAACTCGTCATTTACATTAGGTATTTCTCCTAATGCTCTCCCTCCCTTGCCCCCCACCACCCCTGACAGGCCCTGGTGTGTGATATTCTGTTCCCTGTGTCCATGTGTTCTCATTGTTCAACTCCCACTTATGAGTGAGAACATGCACCAGCCCACATTTTTAAAAACAGGAAAAATGTGATAAAATGAAGAACAAACCCAGCAAGAATGATGCTCATATGCCAGGGGCCAGATGAGATGATTTCTCCAAGTCCTTTGGAATCGATGTTCTTGAGTTCCAGACCTCCTGGTGATGCTCCTCCAGAGCCCCTCCAAAGCTTTTGGGGCACCACTTTGTCTTTACACTATTAGCTCCAAGCTGCTTCTACAGAGAATGGGCCCCTTTCTAAGTAACGTCTTTAACACCCACAACTTTCTTGTTGCTTTCTCCATACCTACGCAATCTACCTTTTCAGACAACAGCATCTTCAGATAGCAGGCTCAAATCTATTTGTAACCCCTTTGCTGTTCCAGTTAGGGAAGAGGCTAAACTCTAATTTTATGAGAGCCGTAATGGCAGGACTTAGACATATGAAAATTTTTGCAGAGGCAAGTTGGTCTAATGTAAAGACTATCAGACCATCACTTTCTTGCTGTGCAACAGTTCACAGATCACTTCCTCTCCAAGCTCCCATTTCGTGTCTGAAAACATGAGGATAACCCCACCCCATTCTGCTGGGGTTTGGTGAGGTTTGTTCAGGAGAAAGTTTGTGTGCTGCCTGGCACACCACAGGAGAGCTCAACTATTGGTAAGTCTTTCCACTGGGCCTGGACTTTTCAGCCAGAGCAAAGCATGCCCAACCAAAGCCCATCATGACACCAGCCCCCAGTGCATGACTTGTCTCTTGTTCTTGTGTGCCTCCGGTCCAGTCTCCACAAGGTTGCAGCAGAAGTAATCTATTTACAACTTTTATCTGCTCATCACACTCTCCTGCTTAAAACTCTTTAATGACTCTCTGAGTGCTCTTCAGGGGGAAATTCAAACTTCTTAATGTGGCTAAAAGACCTCACGTCGTCGCCTCTGTCTGCCTTTCTCATGTCATCTCTCACCACCTCTCCACCATAACACTCCATACTTCAGCCACATTGGACTTCTTTCAGTTGCTTCAACAAATGGTCCTGTTTTATTCAGGGCCTTCACATACTCATTTACTGTCATCTGGAACAGCTAACTTTTACTCATCTTTAAGTTCAGTTAATATGTCACTTCCTCTGGGAAGGCTTTCTTAACATCCCTCAGGTTGAATTAGGTGTGCCATGGGGCCATTCTATGCTTCCTCATGTCACAGCACTGGGCATACTGTGTATAATTACATCTACCTTAGCTATATTTGGAGCTCTGTGAGGTGAAGGGCCATGTCTATTTATCCCCTAGAGCCTAGCACAGCACCTGGCACATAGCATGTTGCACATGTGTCAAACAAAGGAATCCTATTTTACCTTTCCAACATTGTCTACATGCACTCACTCCCCCACACTCTACATCTTAGGCTCTTCTACCTCACTAGAAGCCTTTCTGATCTCCAGACACGTTGGGCACAGATCATACCTCTTTAACTTTGTTCATATGGTCTTTCTGGCTGGAAGTCTCTTGTTCTTCCCTCTTCCCTTCCGCCCCTCCCCTCTTTGCCTAACAAACTCCAACTTATTTAAGCCTCAGCTCAAGTTTCACCTCCTCAGTGAAGCCTGTGCTTGAAGGGAAGCATTAAAATAAAGATTTATTCTAGGCAGGATAATTCTTAGCTCATTCTTCATCATTAATGCTTTATTATACCAAGTCCAATATCTAACAGCCTTCATCACCCCACCCTAGCAGTTAGACTGCCCCTCCTCTGGGCTCTCTCAGCTCCTTAAAACACCTCCATCATAGCACTTCCTCAATGCTTTGGGGGATAGATTTTGTTTGTTTAGTTTAGGTTTTTCTCCTGAATAAGGTAGGAGGACATTTCATGTCCTTACCCACTCCCCACCCCCGGCCGACCCCTTGTAAGGGGACCTTAGTCTCATTTCTTCAATTAAAACAAAACATAAATTCTGTCCCCTCCCCCCTACCCTTTGTCTTTTTTTTTTTTTTTTTTTCCTGCCAGTATGCCCACTCATTACTGAGACAAGCCAGGGCTGCTTCCCTTTCAGGAAGCATAATTTTTTCCAATTAGCCTTTGATTGGAAACAGTACCATTGCAGCTGGGCTGCTTTTAATGCCTGCTGATGGGCTGCCTGGTCATACGGAAAGAGCACTGGCCCAGGAGTGGAAGCCCATCTCTGCGCCTAACCAAGGGTCTGAATGTGAGAAACTTCCTTTCCTTCCTTGGGCCTCAGTTTACTCTTTTTCTGAAAAATGAGGAACTTGAACTTAGTGTTTTGCTATTTTAAAGTGTGGTCCACAGACCAGGAGCATGAAGTACCAGTGGGCAGCTTGTTAAAAACACAGAATCTGGGCCCCACACCAAATCTCCAAAATCATAGTCTGCATTTTAGCAAGATCCCCAGGTGATTCTATCCGCAAGTTTGGGAAGCTCTGTAAGCTTCGCAGATGAAAGATTCACTGAAGCTCTTGTTAAATATTCAGCTTCCCAGGCCACTGTCCTGGAGACTCAAATGAGGTGGAACCGGGATGGGGTCCCTGAAGTTGTATTTGTAACAAGTACCTGAAGTGACTCACATCCCTAGAGGACTTTGTGAAACGTTACACAAGTGGTTGATAAAGGCCCTTCCACCTTTGACATTCTGCAATTCTATATGCACTTGTTCATTACCAAGGATCGTAAATAGTGATACCTAATTCAGAATTCTGGGACTTACCCCTCTCTCCATTAGGGTAAACATTTTTTAAAACATCCAGGGCTGTGCCAGTGGGAAAAGGAAGAGAGATTACAACAAATCAAGCCAAGTCTTCTTCATTGGAAAGAATCAGCACCTCTGGGATTCAAAGAGAAATTAAATTATCTGCTTACTCCAGCCTCTCTTTCTCTGAAGCATTCAAGCTTGATATAATCAGATGATCTCAAAGACCTTCTTGGGTATTGAAAAGGGGATATTAGAAATGGAGGGTGCAACACCTGTCCCACACTGGCAACGGAATCCAGGAGAGGGGTTCCAGACAAGTTGACAAGGAAACCTGGAGAAAGCCTCTCCCTGAAAGGAATTCTATTTTCCAAGCCCTCAGTGTGGATGCATGGCCTGTTTAAAAAGGGGTGTTTTCTGATTTGTGAGTGTATTTATATAAATTATATATATAGTTGTATGCTTAACAAATCACCTTTATTTGGAAAAGGAAAGAAAAATTACATAATTTACATAAGATCACAACTGCCCTGGAAAATTCAGGATAGAAAGTTGCCAGTTTTTCTCCATGTTTGGGCTTGTTTTTCTTATAAATATGCCCTAAGTTCCATTGCTGGTAGCTTTATGGCAACATCTGAGATTTAGACAGGTGGAGAGAATGTGGAAGGGCATTCAGAGGGTATTTTTCTAGGCAGGGAAAGAAGGGTAGGCTCTGTCAGCAAGAGTGAAGTGTGATTGAGCATTGCATAGCGAGAGCTGAAGTCGGGGAAGGAGATGCATGAGAAGCTATTGGGCTGTCCGGAGCAGAGGCCCAGGTCTGGGAACAGGGGACGCTCAGGCTGAGTTGCTCAAGTCAGGGCTTTCTGTTCTTCCCATTTCCTCCCTACATCCAATCTGTACATCAGCTTCTGACAATTCTATATGGACAACTTTTTGCTCATATTCCTCCTCTCTACCACCACTGCTCTGGCCTTAATTCAGAATCTGCTTTTGTCTCTATCTGCACAGCTTGCAATAGCTGTGAAGACCCTTTCCAGAGTGTCTTTACTGGTGTAAGTTTCTTCTCAAGCTTGAAAAGGCTATCTTTCTCTACAGAAACTAAATATATAGACCTAACTGAAATAAACAGTCTCTTGCGTCTTTTC